>NC_092201.1:12792500-12935000 GCF_043641665.1 Enoplosus armatus | reverse complement strand
CATATGTGTTTTTGTCTGTGCTGTGAATCTTTTTCGCTTACGACGAGCTGTTTGGATACGGGCAGTGGCATGCACCTGGTCATCTGTACCACCAGGCTTGCCTTAGATTGCTGTGCATGGGTTTCCCGTTTGATTCGTACGTGTTAAAGCCTCAATTGCGAGTGGTCTCGGTGAGGAAGGGGAAGGGGTCCCGCCCTGCCCTCCGCTCCCCCCCTGCCTCCCGCTTCCAAATTCCTACGGTGGTCACAGCAGGCGAAACTGTGCTGTTTTGGTTTTTGCAGGACAGTGAGGGTGCACAGCCACTGAACCTGTCGGCCAAGCCTAAGGCATCCGAGAGCAAGTCACCCAACTCCCCCCCAACTTCCCCACAGGTCCCTGCTGCTGCTGCCGCCACCAAGCTGGGCCATGCCGGCTCCATGAAGCACAGTGTCGCCCCCTCCAGCATCGGAGGACCACCGACCAGAGTCAGCTCAATAGGTAAGTGGACTTTAATATCCATCACACACACACAGAGACACACACACACACACCACAGGAAAAGTTCAAGGATAATCCAAGGTTATTGTCTTGTATTGTATTGTTAGCTAGCTACTTAGCGACATCCAAGAGAAAATGGGAAATGGCCACAATGCTCAATGTGGCTATACAGGCTCTTGTACCGTGGCGAAATTAAATAACCCCACCTACCAACAAGAAATCTGCTAACATGCAAACAATTACATTACATTATTATTAACCATTAACCATTTTATTTGGAGCGAGCCCATATGACTTTGAGTGATGTGGTGTTCCCCGATCTCAGCAATACATTTAGTGAATACAGCATGATGGTTATATCACTGATATAAGTGATGGGCCAAACTGCGAAAGTAACGTCAAAGTTGTAATGAACCTTAACTTTCCTTTAAATGCACACACACTCGTGTACAACCACACATGCATGCATGTTGTATACACACAGCATAAGTACTCCGACACTTCAATATACTTTTATTAAAAGTGTTTGCAAATCGTTCCCATAATGACAATGTGCATCTTTGAGGCAAACAGTAATAGCCTCTCTGATCGTGGCGATGACAAGAATAGCATTTTCCTCGTAGTGCCGCCATTGTTGCCAGTGCCAGTACCATAATCATACCCGGCCATATGTACACATACATAAAATATGACATAAATGAATCACCATTTTGTACTCTTAATCCATTTTTCACGCAACACTGATAGTTCAAATATTACACATATGTAACAGGCTATAATTAGTGTGTTTGTGTTTTTCCTTCCATGTCGCTATTTGCCTCCGGGCTGCTTCATTGTTATGTGTTTATTAGTGACTGAAAGAGACAGAGAGACATAGGAGCGAGGGGAAGGAGAGAGAGAGAGAGAGAGAGAGAGAGAGAGAGAGAGAGAGAGAGAGAGAGAGAGATGGGGATTAGCACTTTTTTTTTTTCCCGAGCCATGAAGCGGGGGAATAATAAAGAGAGGAGCGCATGACAGACAGGAGGTATCACCAATGAGATTAGACAAGCCTCTTACATGAGCCAGGACAGCGCAAACACCCAGCATTAATGACACAATGACAGCACACACACTCAAACACACACTGAAACGCACACAAAAGCTCACAATCCCACCTCCTCCTCCTTTGCAATAGGCAGTTAGTCTTTTTTTTTTTTTTTTTTTCTGACTTCTTGGCTAATCTCACTGTTTTTCAACAAATCGGCGGATTTAATATCAGATTAGTGGATTTGCGGTCCCAGATGTTTTTTGTTCAGAAAAATGGATTACAGTGTTTAAAGTTTGTGTGTGATCCCTGCTGAATTATTTGTGTGTGGAGACCAGCAGTGTTTTGTGCCGCAGATCCCAGTCATGTTGCAGCTCATGGTCCCATCTGTTGCCGCCGAGTTTAGCCGGTCACCGGTACATTTGTTATTACAGTTCATAGCCGTATTAGGGTTCCTGTTACAAGTTCAGAGGGGATAGAAGGGCCAGACAAATTGGAAAAGAGTCTAGAGGCGGTCGTTTTGATGCGGGAGTGAGTGTGTGTCGGTGTGTGTGTTTGTGGGGATGTGTGGGTGGCTGGAACAGAGCATGAATGTGTGTTCAGGTTATTTAAATTCAGACAGGAACAAGAACAGACACACATGTAGAGTGGATGTAGTGGAAATTAAAAAGGTGGCAACACTCTAGTGAGTGATCCAGTGCCCTCAGTGTACACAGAACTTACAATTATTTTTTTCACATGCATATATTTCAGTATTTTCTTTTTAGAACGGGATATACTTTAACTCCGGGAGGGAATGGAGTCTTTAAGTTAAATATAATTTGAAAAGAAAAAGGTGGCAGTTGTTTTTTATGTCAAAGAAACAGGGTTTTCAGTAAAACCACTTTGTAGTAGTGCCACTTTGAAATTACTGGTTTTATATGATTGGCAGCGGTGAAATGGAACTAAGCACATTTACTTTACTGCTATACTTAAGTACAATTTTAAGATACTTGCACTTTACTTGAGTATTTCTTATTTACTCTTTGCATATACGTCTGCTCCACTACATTCCAGATATAATATACGGTCATTTTATAAAATATTCTAGATTAAACCACCTGAAATATTTAAAAATCGACCGATTACAACAAGGAAATGCAGTTTTCATATTATGCATCCATAATAATTATACAATAATATGTAATATATAAGAATATATCACTCCAAAAGGTGGCATTTTGCACAATAAGTACTTTTACTTTACGTAAGTCCTTAACTTTAAGTACATTTTGCTGATGACCTCAGTAAAGAATCTCAATACTTCTTCCACCTCTGATTATATGATTATATTTATTTCTGTGTGTCTGCTAGATTGGTATAATTTTGGACGGCTAGTCGGCAGGGTCATTTTGACTTAAAAAGAGCCTATGCTCATTTAACATACATTACATCAGTTTTGTATCGCTTGTAATGCATGTAAATTTATGCCTTGAAAAGAATGATGGGTACATTTTATAGGCCTTAAAAGTGAGCTTATAGATGAGTGCAAAACAACACAAGATCTGATTGGTCCTATGCTATTGCAGTGTTTATGTTCACTAAAGCTTTTAGAATAAGAGTCATATCTGCAGGTTAAAGGGGTTCATCTTCAGTAGCTTCACCTTCCACTACGTTCCTGTATTTCTCCGCTGTGCACCTCTCTTCCTTTTTTTGACACCTACCAACCCAAAGGCCCGTGTCTCTTTCTCTTCCTTCCTCCGTCCATCCATCCATCCACCCATCTACCCATCTCAAGCCAAACTGAAGGGCTGTCAGCGCCTGTAACTCCTACCACGATCACACGTTCGTCTTTGTCCCTGTCATGAAACACTGCAGTTCCCCCTGACCTCCCTGCCGGAGTGTTTTTTGTGGTCCAAAATGTCCTGCGCCTGTCTGTAGAGATTTGGCTCTCAGAAAGAGACAAAACTTGTGTGTGTGTGTGTGTGTGTGTGTGTGTGTGTGTGTGTGTGTGTGTGTGTGTGTGTGTGTAGTGAGAGAGAAAAATGGGAGAGAGAGACCCTCCTCCCCTTCTATCTGGGTCACATTCACTTGTCTGGATGGTTGGCATCGCTGTCAGTTTAAGCGAGACTCACACACACAAATTCATGAGCGCAAGAGTATCTATCTGTCCCCCTCCCTCTCTTTTGACTCCAGATTAAAATTGACTGCCACCCGATTCCATCGCCCTCGCTCCTCTCCCTCTTCTCCCTCCCCTTTGGCCCCCACTTGCATCCAGATTTTCCGGTTATGACTTCTGAAAGAGTTCACGGCTCTGTCATTACCAATCTGAAGCTGGTAATCTGGCCTGAGATGGCATTAGCGGTGCGGATTAGCGCTGATAAAGGCCCCATAAGCCAGCCGCAGCTCTTTGTTAAGAGCTAACCCGACTGATAGAGAGATGGCGAAAGCGGTACACACAGGCTCACACACACTGAGCAGATGCCTCGGATGCCTTGTCGGCAACTAAGCTGCGGAAATAATACAAATAATAGGCGGCGAGGAGGAGCGGGGAGATCTGATCTGTGTTAGGTGGCAGGACAGATGTTCTGGGGAAATTAGCAGGACTTTTTAGCTGTGATAAGAGTCATCTGGTCACCTCTCTTCAAAGCACAACTGTGAGGGTTCAGAAAAGGGAGGGGTTTGTGTGTGTGGCGAAAGGTGGGTGTTTTAATGGGATTTAAAGGAGATGTCCAGGGGTTGAAGTGTGTGTGTGTGTGTGTGTGTGTGTGTGTGTGTGTTTACAGCTGAGGGCAGGTGGGGAGGCGGTGGGCAGCTTGTCGCGAGGCTAGCTAGAGGCACACTCATGACTCACATGCCCAGCATGACAGTCAAGTGGTCAGTGTGTGAGTGTGTTTGCGCGAGTCTGAGAGAGAGTGGGAGACGCACGCAAACACACACACACACACACACACACACACACACACACACACAGAGATGCCCCAGCAAAATCTCCTCATCCAGTGTGTGTTAATGTCTTTACCTCATGGTTCAGGGGAAGATTTATTCTGGATGAAAACCTCCTGCCACACACACACACACACACACACATATTTACTCAACTGTAAATTAATTTCCAAATTTCTCTCTCTTTATTCTCTCTTATTATTTTTGAATATACTTAAAATAGAATA
Source organism: Enoplosus armatus (assembly GCF_043641665.1). NCBI lineage: Eukaryota > Metazoa > Chordata > Actinopteri > Centrarchiformes > Enoplosidae > Enoplosus > Enoplosus armatus. The sequence goes on along the minus strand of NC_092201.1, from coordinate 12,930,347 downwards.
TACAGAAAAGATACAGAAGAACATTTTTACTCACTGCTAATGACTTATGCAAAACCAAATTAATTGCTTGTCCTCCCTCCGTGTCCCCGTCCCTTCGTGTCCCTGTCTGTGTCTCAGCAGACTTGTTGACGTCGCTGTCCTCGACCGCCTACCTGAACGACCACGAGGCGGTGACCAAGGCCTTCGCCGAGGCCCGGCAGATGAAGGAGCAGCTGAAGAGAGAGCAGCAGGTCCTGGACGCCAAGGTTGCCGCCGTCAGCAACCTGAGCCTCAACAATGGACGCTTGGACAAGGTGAGCCACTTTGAATGTCATCTATACCGCCGCACACGGCATCCCATTGTGCCGTCACCCTAGCAACAGGCGACAAAGTATGACATCTGCCCCAAAGGATTAAAGGCACGACAAAAAAAAAAAAAATCAAGGTTGGCGTTTTCTCCACATTAAAACCTGGAACATGCAGCAGTGTGTATTTGCTACAAGCAACCGCAGTGTTTAGTTTTCATAATATTTTATGGTCACAAAGTGTGTTACGGCTTCATGAGTTCAACCTCAAGTCAAAAGAACAGAAGTTCAAAAGGTCAACTGTCACTTTAAATGATGTGATATGAGGTAATATTATTTGATTGTATTGATGTATTTAAAGTTTACTTTAAGTTCATTTATATTTGTTCTGCCCTTTGGGATGAAAACACATGCGAACACACTTTTTATTGCTCTGTTTCTTTCTTACGTTAAAATACAAATTATGATACTATGATTTCTATAATTCCCACTCATCAACGGCATCAAATGTATGGATCTCCTTACAAATTGTGCAAGTATTTTATCTCAAGACAAAAAATACAACCCGATTCCAAAGGTCTAAATTCATAGATTCTCCCAAAAATGCAGTAAAAAAAAAAAAAAAAGTCATCACAAGCTGTACCGTCTCATTGTCAGTGTGTAATAATTTGTCTTGCCATATGCCATCTGCACTGCACTATGTAGGAGGTAAATCGGTGTACAATGTGCTCGCTGAAATGTGTTGAAGCTAAACAGGACCAGATAAGGTAAAACCAGAGGCGTCTCAGAGGTAATGAGTGTGTCTGTAAGGCGCACTGCAGGGCTACGTCCGTGTGTGTGTGTGTGTGTGGCAGAGCGGAGCGCCGGGGAGACGGTAATGTGAAGTGACGGCGCCGGCTCCTCGGCAGCGTGGCTAAATTGTGGTTATTTGTTAAACACATTGGGAGTCGGCTGGTACACGCGCACACGCACGCACGCGCACACACACACAAACATACACACACACATACACACACAGAGCAACAGTGTGCTTGAAGCATCTGCACCGCTGACATTCAACAACTCTATCTGTCTCTTTCTCCCTTTTTTTCCCTCTCTCATCTCTCAAACAGTCAAACCCACACTGATCCATGCATTCAGCCCCGGTTTTTTGTACACATTTAGACAGAGTGTACACAGCTATACACTGTAGATACAGTAGAAAGGCTTCAGTCTAATAGCCAATTAGATTCACACCAGGGGACGTCAGGGGAAATTGATCAATTCTACTGGGAACATTTTTCAGGATCATATTGTATCCACACTTTCGTTGCATTAGATGGAGGTATTTAGCTGTTTTACTCCACTGCAGGGATAATAAAACACTAGACATATTTTTATTACATCTTTTTTTTTGTAATTTCTTGTTAAATTGGCATGTTATCATGTAAGACTTCAATGAAATGAGGTGAAAAAGTAAGGTTTTTCTTTTATTGTGACTTATCCTCTTACACCACTTATGATGGTAGATGAATTATTAAGAATTTCTGAAATTTGTTTTTTACGAAACTAAGAATAAGAATAAGAATAGATGTTGTCTAAAGTCTTTTTTAATTTAAAATCCTCGAATTTTAGATTTTGTCGGGGGGAGGGGGGCTCGACTCTCTCAGCTTCCAAAGCCACGCGCTCGCACTCCCGTTCCCTCGGCCCTTTGGCTTTGTGCTGCTGCGAGTGTGAAGCCGGCGAGCTCTCGGCGCTCAGATACGACGGTGTCATCTCTGACACACTCAGAGGATTAGTTTTGTCGGTACTTTGTGTCTTGGCTCCAGTGTCAGCCATTCAATCCACTTTTCTCATGTACTGTACTGGGGCTTAATGTCAGACTAGCCTGTCATCCACTCTGTCTCCCTGTTCATCTCCATCTCTGTCTCACACACACACACACACATACACACACACACAAGCAAAAAGCCCTTTGTAACAGCACATTGAAGCTTAAAATCTAAAGGTGTGAGATGCATTTTGTGCTCTTTTTTTATTCCTTGACTGAGGTTTGAATGAGGCTGATCATTTGTGTGAAATGAGGGGAAATTCATTCCAACCCACTGGCAGATTGTTGTTCATTTATTAAAACATAATAAATTCAAAATAAAATACTTTTTAAATGACTGAATGCAGAAACACAAAAAAAGAATACATCTGCAGCCTCTGCCTTGTACTCTCCCTCTCCCCTGCCTGCCTTTTTAGCCGTATTTATTCCAATCTGGGGGGGAAATTATCTCTAACAATTAAACTCTGTCGGACTAAAAACAGAGAAAATGCATTTCATTATCATTCTGCCCTCCCTCCATCCAACCAGCCGGCTCGCCGGGGTCACGTGTAAATGGAGAGGGACACTTTTTGGAAGGTTGTTTTAGAAGACGACAGTGTTTTGGGTGCCGCTCCTAATCGTATAATTAAACTGTAAAATGCTGGCACTGGTGTACCACGGTGTGTGTGTGCAAGCGTGTGCGTGTTCGTCGACAGTCAGGTTCCGGCGTAGAGTGTGCCGGCTGTTTGCATTAAGCATGTAAATGCTCAGTAAATCAGCCTTTTATTGGTTGTAATAAATACCCAGGGGGCCGTGCGGCGTGGCCTCGCTCTCGTCCGCGCTGCGCTCTCTCGCTCCCTCTCTCTCTCTAATGCGTCGACCCTCGGGGGCCTCTGCAAGAGAGAGGCAAGCCGCGGCACTCCACTCTCGCAGGTGGCTGCCAGGAGTGGCTGCGCACACACACACACACACACACACACACTCATATAAAATACAGTATACACACTAAACAGTAAACATCCAAATAGGACTAAATGTAATCAACATTCTTGCACATGCAAACATGCGCACAGATGTGTGTTCAAGCATGCAGGCGCACAGCACTTTAACAATTTGATGTTGACATTAACGTTCCCGCAAATTTACATCCAAACGAGCCAAAACACAAACTGTGTATCTACTGAAAATCACTGCTGTTGACTGGTTTCTCTGTGTTTGGATCACTTTATTAAAAAGAATAATGAATTAAAAAAGAACTAATTTCTTTCAGATCAAAGGGGAACATGGCTGCGCTTCCTTCATTCATTTGTCACTTCTGTGAATTTGTCTTCAAAACTGATTTTCTTGTGAGCAGATTGGCTCGAAGCCAACGGACATCTAATTAGATTTCTATGTTTAAATGAAACAATAGCTGTTTTTAGCTACAACTAAGAAATAAATAACACCAGAGATAAAAACTTGAAGGGAGCCAGAACATCTATTTAAATATCAATTATAAGAAAGATATGTTTTAAAGTGAAGCAGACAATTGCTCGGCATCGCCACAGGTCCGGTTTCTCTCATTCATATATTCACAGTCAGTGACTCACCCACTGACCGACTGCAACTGTGAACTGTTTGTGTTGTTTAGGACAAAGCTGCTTTGGAGAGTCTGAGTCAACAGCTGAAGCAGCAGGCGGAGGACAAGTTCAGCCACGCCATGTTGGACTTCACCATGAGCGGAGACTCTGACGGTAGGGACACACACGCGTACGCATGCGGTCATTTAGGTGACAAAAGAGTGTGTGGTTTTTTAATAAATACGGATTGAAGTGTAATTGTTCTTACTTTTAGTTTAGTTTCATGTGGATACATTTCATCAACTGTCGCTGTGTGAAAACCAAGTAATATAGGCACCTTTTCATCTTTGTGACAATGCATTTTTCACATAATTCAGTTTTTATATGTTTTATTTAGCTTAAGAAGCAAACTTATTTTCTCAACCCATTAAGGAAAATTCATCTTTCAGTTTATTAAAATTAAAAATCTCCGAATTTGAAGATAATTGTTTTCACTGGGCATTCTGTAAACCTTTATGTCTATATGTGTTTTTTGCATGTTTGACTTTTGTCTTGTTGTTCCTCCCATCTTCTTGCCCTCCTCCCCCTCAGGCTCCCCCAGCGTGTCCGACTCCAGAATATTTCGGGAGGCCCGGGGGCGCGGCAGCGCCGAGCCGCACATCAAGCGGCCGATGAACGCCTTCATGGTCTGGGCCAAGGACGAGAGGAGAAAGATCCTCCAGGCCTTCCCCGACATGCACAACTCTAACATCAGCAAGATCCTCGGTAAGACACACACACACTCACTCACTCACACACAGTCTGTTTTGAGTGACAGGAGCCTTTGCCCCACCCCACCTAACCCACTACTACGCAACCTAAGCCAAAGGAAGATGCATGTACTGCAGGTTCTATTTCCCACTTTCTCAAACACACACACAGTGATTTCATTACAAGCGGTGGCATCGTGTAAGCGGCTGTTAATGAACGGCTGGGGAGAGCGCGGCTCCGACAAATGATGATATAATTCATTATGCATTAAACAAGCAGCGCGAGGCCGCCTGACATTTCCCCCGGACCGCCGGGATCGGCCCTGACATTTTAAAGAGCTCCTAAGCGTTTTATAACACAGGAAAATCTGGTTTTAATAAGCCCCCCCCCCACCACTCACTCACCCTCCCACCCACCCTCTCTCTCTCTCCCTCTCTTTCTCGATTGCTAACAGATCGCAGAACAGAGAGAGAGAAAGACAGAGAGAGGGAACAGCCAAGTGCTGACAGCTTTTACCCATTAAACATACAGTAGTCAAGTGCAAATTCAGACCAGATATGAAACACACACAGGGGAAGACAGGCTCAAGATTACACCCACACACACACACACACACACACACACATGCAGGGGACTGATACTACAAATCTATGAGCCGAAACTGAGCTAAGAGAGAGATGACAGCAGGTTAAGTGAAGTCCTCATTAGTCTAGATGAGTACCTGTCGTCCTCACCGCGCTCCTCATTAACCTCGTTTTCTCTTTCCGGGTGAAGCTTCCACCTTCATCATCTGCGTGTGTGTGTTTGTGGATGTGTAAGTGTCCCTTAAATGCCGTCACATGTGTGTCGGCATTTGCATGTGATGCAGGGTCACGCATGCCATACTGACAGTTGTTCCTCACACGCGATGTAATTGATCTTAAAGCCGAGTACGTGCTCAATCTTCTTCAAACAGATCTTTATCATTTTGTTTCTATATAATGATCATAATTAATATTCATTTATATTGATTTTTGCCAAGACATAGCTAAACTGATCACTATTATAATGCGCCCTTATCCAGGCTCCCGCTGGAAAGCCATGACCAACCTGGAGAAGCAGCCGTACTATGAGGAGCAGGCTCGCCTCAGCAAGCAGCATCTGGAGAAATACCCCGACTACAAGTACAAGCCGCGACCCAAACGCACCTGCCTGGTGGACGGCAAGAAGCTGCGCATCGGCGAGTACAAGGCCATCATGAGGTCCCGCAGACAGGAGATGAGACAGTACTTCAGTGTGGGGTAAGGGAACTGTAGTAAGATAGCAAATAGTTTTTATACTTCAGCAGAGTTTTACTTCATTGAAATTAGAATCTTTGTCACGTCTCATGATGGATATCAGTATTTTTGTTGTTTGGTTTGTTTGGTTTTACTTTACTTTTGCTTTAAACGTCAGGTTTAAACTTGTCCTTATAAAATCTCTGTCTAATGTAGTTTTCTTGATAAGTGAGGCTAACTAATATAAGCTCAAAGACAGTGGTTCCCACCATGGGGGGTCCCGTTGGGGAGATGATTCTGGCATTAAGGAAGAGAAAAACAACAAAATATTTTTGCAACACAAAATAATGTTACCTGTTACAGACTTTTCTCTAATCTTCAGACCGCTAAAAAGTAATAAAAAAAACTCTTTAGCTGAACTGCTCACAACCGGTAAACATACAGTGTCAATGGTGTTGAGGGGTCACAAGTAAACATCCCTTTATTTTCAAAGACAAGGTTGACATTTCGGGAAATTACTATTATTATTATTATTTTCTTATTTTGCCAAGTGTTAAATTAAGATTGATACGATGACTCTCATGTCTGTACGGTAAATATGAGCAGTAGCCTGTTAGCTTAGCATAAAAACTAGAAATGGGGAAACAGCTAGCCTGGCTCTGTCCAAAGAACCCCCGATGTAACTGCAGCATGTCCTTTTTACACTTTGTTGTTGATTCAACAAAGCGATTTAACATGTTAATTAGTGAACTGGTGCTGGTAATCTAAGCTAAGCTAACCGTCTGCTGGCTGTAGCTTCATATTTAGCGTACAGACATGACAGTGGTCTTCTCCTCTTTTGATAAGAAAATAAAGCATATTTCCCAAAATATTGAACAATTCCTCTAAGGGGTCACCAGACGAAAAGGCTTACATTCATCATTGAAATGTATTTTGAGACTGTCGCAGAGCTTGAATGCTGCCCTTCACGTACTGAAACACTTCCTCTGTGTGCGTTACAGGCAGCAGGGCCAGTTGCCCCTGTCCTCTGCAGGCGTGGTTTACCCAGGTGCCCTGTCAATGGCGGGAATGCCCTCACCCCAGATGCCCTCGGAGCATTCGAGCATGTCCAGCAGCCCCGAGCCCAACGCCAACCACCACCAGAACCCCCACATGCCCGGCCTGAAGGGGGACGAGCCACGAATCAAAGAGGAGGAGCTACGGCTGGACGACAGCAACGGCGACGTGTACGACGACTTCGACTACGAGGACGAAGAGCCCGATTACACCAGCGATAATGACAACCATATCACCCAATAGGACGGCGTGAGAGCTGCCTGTTTTTTTAAAAGCCAATCACAGCTGGTTAATCCCACACAATCCCAAACCCACCAATCAGGAAGAAAAACTTTCTCTTTTGCCAATCACCTTGAGTCCCAATCTCACAGATCCCCCCCGCCACCTTCCCTACCCCTCCCCCCTCCTGACTAACATGGACTCTTTTAAACAGAGCCAGACCCCTCCCACTGGAGTCCTGATACCAGCATCTGATCAATCAACTGAAGCACAGGACCTGTCACTCACACTGACTGTTACACAAACCGGAGTCTGGGAGGGAGAGACGGCCAAACCAGCTCTGATGTTTGCTGAGGAATATTCAAGTACTACTGCAAGAGTGTAATGCCACGAGTGAGGAGAAATGAGAAGTCACACTCAGAACGCAACCTTTTAGACCCGTTTGTAGAAGAGACATTTTAAAATGACAGACGGACCAGTGGACCTGTCAAAGGCTAACAGATGACACTTTAAGATGGCGGACCTGTTTATTATCAAGAGACACTTTTAAAAAAAACAGCTTTTTTTGTTCTTTGGTTCTATAATATTCTCACTCAGGTACACGGTGCCAATAAGTGGCTTGTGAATGTGATTTGTTGTTTTTGTGCTACAAGTTTGAATAATAATAGAAAAAAAGAGACATTTCTTTTTTCCCCCTTTTGTTGTAAAGCACCTGAAAGATCATCAGACATGTTTATTTTTAACGAGAACATATCTTTTCTTCGACCTCGCAGTGTGCTGTCAGCGGTTCAACCCCCCCCCCTTTTGGAATCCGATGGGACGGTCCAGCCAGGACTGACCCGTGCAGCATGGGCTGTCCCACTTTGAGGGATTTTTCGGGGGGAGAGGGGGAGTCTCTCTGGCGGTCACGGAGCAGAAACGAAAGCACTGTGTCGTGAGACAATCCACCAGTTTTTCCTCTCGCTCCGTCCCTATATCTTGATCTCGTCCTGGACAAAACATCAGTACGACTTAGCTTGAAACATCCGACCATGTGTGAGTGTGTGTCGGCGTGTGCTGTGTGTGCTCCTTTATTGGCCGTTTGCACACGTGTGCAAAATCTAGCTCGTCTTTTTTAGTACGAGAAAAAATAACATCTAGGATACAGAAAGACAGGCAACTTACACTGCTGCTGTTTACTGTTTACTGTACCACACACACACACACACACACACACACACACACACACAACTGTTCTGTCCCTCAGTGTTTTCCTGCTCCCTCTAATCAACATCCTGCTGTCCCAAGTGGGCGGAGCCGAGGTGAAGTCAGCCAGTCAGTGTTTGTTTGTATTTGAATACTGTATTTTTTTTTTTTCTCTTCAAACTGCCTCTAGTCTAATAATATTATTAACAATAATTATAAGGATGGTCAGCGTTTCTTAAGTTTAGTAAGTTATGTACAGTATAATTTATTTTTCTCCTCTTTATCGGGTTTTTATGACCATATGAAACTATGACAGTCAATGAAACATTATTCTATTTAGCTGGTAGGTATTTAGATCTAAACAAAAAGTTGTCATTTTACCTTGCTTTGTTTTGCATTCTTATGTTCCCTTCTTTTTTGATGCGTTCGTTTTGTATTAATCCTCCGGACGGGTGGGCGGGCGGAGTTAGGACAGTGAGCTGGACTGACAAGAATCGACGCCGGCCCTCCTCCGAGCTGAAGACATAACCTTTTCATGTCCAAACCCATTTCTAAAAAGCACTCAGACTCTGTGCAGTCAGAGAAAAAGAAGAACATGATTATTTTTTATTGTTATTATAATTTTATTTGTAATGGTTATTATAATGTATAATGTGAAGTTTCCTCTCGTTTATTTTGCTCTTTTTTGTTTGTTTGGTTTTTGGTTTTTTTTAAATCAGTTTTAAGTCACTTTTTGGAAACTGTTTTCTGTGAACAAAGAGTCCCGTCCCCTTTTACTAGTTTGGCCGCCTCACTGAGACACAGTGGAACACCCTTGGGTTGGATCTTCACACACACGCACATGCACAAACACAATCACTAACACACACACACACACACATTTTAAATGAAGAGATTATCATGACAACCAAACGAATCCTATGCTGTCCTTCTGTTTCTTGAAATCTAGAGTTCTAGATTTAAAATCCTGTACATATATTTAGTTTGGTGTTTTTTTTAAATCATAGGAAAGCAGTGTTTACCGCAATCCATCAACGGTGTTCCACTGTGTGTGTGTGTGTGTGTGTGTGAGACAACCAGACGTATCTACAGTATCTTTAAAGTCACTTCTCATCAGGAGCCCTTTGCTTTGTTTTAGCTCCACGCAACGCTATAGGAGCCATGACTACTCTTCAGGTGTGCTGTCACATAGTGATCCCCACAATCATTCTCGCTGTAGATGTTCGCTACATGCCACACAATGAGCCTCCGGGTCTTAATTTTGCTGTATAGTCACCCCTGTTATTACACCATGGTTCAACCCGATGCTGGAGAGAGGGGGCTAAGTGAATCAATCCATTTTTGGGGTATCAGGTGGGTGGGTGGGGCATTAAGACGTCAATCATCCCTGCTGGCAAGGTCTATCCCCATATCAAGACAATGAAAATGATGATGATGATGATAATATTATTTAAGACAATCAAAGTCATGAGTGGAGCTCAAAACAAAGTAAGAATTATTACAAGTTAAAAAAAAATATCTTACCATCTCAACTTGAAAAATCAAGAAAGATAATTATGTAAATATAACATAGAGTTATAGATTTATATTTTGTTCATAACACAGTGTAATATAAGTTGTATATTTCTTTTTTTCTCTCCCTACTGTCTCTTTTATTGATGTTATCCATGCCACAGAAAAGCAGGAGTCGCCGTACTCTCACACAAAAAAAACGAAGAAAAATATCAAAGAAATAAAGAAAAACAGGAAAAAAAACAAAAAAAAGCCGTGGGCTGCCACCACCATCTGTTCTAAGTTCACTTTTTTTTCAGTATTACTGCCAGACAAGGCTCTAATAAAGACAGCAATGTGTTCGGTAAAACTTGTGCTGGTCCTGGTCACTTCTTTCTTCCACACATACATTCACACAATGGCTTTACAGTTCTAACATATTCACATAAACATATAAATATACACTGCCATGGCCTTGTTGTGTAAACTATGCAGCAAAACTTGCTGAAATATCATTGCTGGAGAGGACAGTGAAGGCATCCACACTTGTTTTGTGATATCAATAAAAGCAAAAAGGTAAATAAATGAGTAGATATGCAGAAATCAGTTTTTCAGAGACATTATAAACAGAACATATAGCCAATGTTGATGTTTTCCACCTGCATTTTATTTTTGGCTCAAAAAGTCTTTAATATTTACCTCCATCCTCCGCTGAGCAGCTTGATGTGAGCCGTCACCGCGGTGGCACTGCCCCGTGTGTCGCCCTACAATTCAATCATCTCCATAACAACGTGTTAATTATGCTAAGTCCACCTTCTTGCCCCTCCAATCAGAGGGCCAGCTGGGAGATGTGGAGCCGAATCACGGCCCGTTAGCAACCTGATAACCTAATTAAGCACAACAAGGGACATGAGAGCAGAGGGGGGGGTGACTGATGAAATGTGTGTGTGTGTGTGTGTGTGTTCACATGTGCGAGTCACAAAAACAAAACAAAAAAGGGAAGACTGTGTACGCTGACCGTCTCTCCGAGCACCGGTCAAAGCGGCTGTGCTGCTGGCGCCAATTTAAAAGCAAATCTTTAATTGATGCGCGCTTAAAGATGTTGAGGATGTTCATGCCTCCACTTTCAAGGGTTAAAAACACAAAACCCCACTCAGTGCGCCCATTAAAACGCTGTCCCCATCTGTGTCCATATGTTCCCGCAATCAACCACCACCACTCACTGTGCATAAAAACAGTTAAATGCACTCCGAGGAGATGATTTTACGTGGTTTGCTAATTACCATAGCTTCACCCAAAAAGAGAAAAAAAAGCCCTTTTGAGGCAATAAAGAGGCACGATGGGGGCAGATTCACAACTCCTACGGTAAGTGAAGGACTTAGTTGTTCTCCGGGCATTGTGAATTTTTCAGAACCAGCCTGGAGGTAAAAACCTGAGAAAAGGTTTATGTGTGAATAGTTGAGGAGCAAGGGGGAGGGGGGATTCAGATTTTTCTTTTTCCTTTATTGTCAGCAGTACACGAGATGCTGGAGGACGCAAACGGTGGCTAGACCCACAGATTAAATCACACACACGCACACACACACACACACACCCTAAGGTGTACTGTAGGAGTTAGCTCAGCTTAAACCACAATTATCCACTGGCTATTTCCATCACAATAGTTAGAGACAAAAGAGTGAAAACTATTACAGTAGGCACATATTTACATCTGAATGCCTGTTCATATTTTGCTGTGAATATTCTCCACATGGTTTCATTTGCTATAACTTTTTCTGCTTGTGCAAATCCTGCGCAGCTCGGAGGAAAACTTGCACTCGCATGTTCGTCTAAGCGCTCGCCGCCGTGTGCGCATGCGTCTCAGCCAACTGTGTGACTTTGAGCGCGGCCCTCTCTCTCTCTCTCTCTCTCTCTCTCTCTCTCTCTCTCTCTCTCTCTCTCTCTCTCTCGCTGCGCCGGCTCAGTGAAATATGCAGTTTTCGACCGTGGGTGTTTGGAAATTGAGTGAAAACGATGTCACATTAATGATTTAAAGTCGGTAATAGGATGTGCTGTGACGCTGAGCCGCCAGCTAAGCTGAGTTTAAGGCTCCGGCGTTAATGTATTCATGAGGAGGGGGGATTATACAGAGACAAGAGCAGTTAGAGAGCTGAGTGCAGCAGAGCAGCCAGGGCCAACAGGCCTGCTAGATATTATATATAACTGCGTTTATGCTGCACACATTCCACAATGCAGGAGGCAGGACTAAACACACACACACACACACACACACACACACACACACACACACACACACACACACACACACACACACACACACACACACACACACACACACACACACACACACACACACACACAGAATACTGTAGAGTTGCAGAGTGGAATTAGAAATATAAGCCATGACATTGAATTAAATGTATGTTATTTTTTATATATATCGTTTTTTTGTTGATGAAGAAAATGCTCTGTGAATGAATTTAAGAATAACAAAGCTGCTTCTACTGCAGACATAATGCATGAGCTGATATAATTTAAACAGGACAGGCAGCATTAATAAATACTCAGGTAAAAATAAAAGCCTCAAGAATCGAGGTTCTCTATTTTGTCTAGTTGATTCCAGTAGCAAATACAAATGCAAAATCTTACAATAATGTAATAATTCAAGCCCCCCAAAAAACCACATATCATTACAAATACATGTTTATCTGGAAGCTCTGTTTTTTGTTCTTTCATCTTCGACTCTGGCAGCTAATCCCCTGTCGAACACACTAATGTATACACAAACTGCAGCATCATTAAAACAGGGAAAAGGCGATCATAAAGGTCTCGTAAAAATGATTTCAGCAGAATACTTAAGCTGCAAAATTGTTCAAATATTTCATCAGTCGTCCCTCATTCTCAATGATGCTAAAAAAAAGAAGTGAGAAGAGGCTCTGTGCCTGGTCATTAATATTAGCTGGCTGATGCATTAAGAGTCCATAAAATAATCCCATATCAGAAAGTGCCAGCACTCAAACCATAAAAATAAAGTAACACGATGCTGAGATGCATAATAAAATGGAGATATGCAAGCATATGGTATATTAAATATATGTATTTTTGAATCATTTTGGCAGATGGCCACCCAGTTACTTTATTTTCCATGATTTCAGTGTGAGTAGTTTTACACATGGGACTAATGTGTGACAGTTCACATGTAGCACATATCACATTATCACATGACAGCACTGCTCAGTCCTTGTGTCTTAGATACAAACACGACAAATTACGTTCAATCAGTTGTATCTGACATCTGCTGTTTCTGGAGGGGGAGACGGGTTGACTCAACACGAGAGGAGCCTGCGAGATGATCGCGCGGGGTTTTAGAAAACAAGGCCAATGACCAAGCGGATGTGCGCCTCATCGCCGGGTGTGACTTCCTCACCACAACTTCCATCCACTTCCTCCAGTCTCAGGTCTCAATGAGCACAGTAATCAGCGTGACACGAGACAAACAATCACAAAGCGCCGTCAGTGTTTGAGCGACGGCCCTAATGTGACAGATCTGAGAGCAGCGGCGTGTGAGGGACAGGCGTGGCACGCGGCGGAACAGCGAGGCCCGCGGGGCTGATCCCCAATCAAGACTGGGAAACTGGCTCGACGCCCCTGACACGTCGCCCCTCTGCTCAGCCGCCACTCTCACATGAAACACTCACCGGCTTCAGCGGCAGCAGGAGCTGGCCTACTTTCACCCCTCTCTCCCTGTCTGTGTCCATCAAAACGTATGAATTTGTTTATTTCATGTATTTGCATGTTCGGGTCATGATTGTTTGTTTTCTGTCTTTTGCTCAATGATGTGTGCCCACTTTCTTCTTTCATTCATGAGCCTTACCATCTGTTTGGTTGTATTCTTACTCTCCTCTCTTGTCTCTTTTTTCACCTTTGACCTCAATGATCTGCCTCGCATGAAATACACATTTACAAAACTATCTATTTGTGATTTGGATAAACGATTCAAGCACTGTTTTTCTCATTTATTACATTTCATGTATCACTGAAGTGGTAAAAGGACTGACATTTATATAATAGTTTGATCAAAACATAATCGTGATTTCAGTATAATCATCAGATGTTAACGTGTAGGTGGGCCAATCACACAAGAGCCTCATAACTTTTCACAGCAAACTTGAAAACATGATGTTGTTGACTGAGCAGCAGTATCAAAGCGAGATAAAGAAGCCCGTGGGCGCTTTTACGTCATCCCATGAAATATATATTTTTTTGAGACAAGAAAAAAAAAACCTGTAAAACTGTTATTTTCTCTCCCCATCAACACCCTAATGCACACATGCAAATATTATGCTAATGGTATGTTAATTGGTGGAGTAGCTGCAAAACAGCCCTGCTGTTCAAATGACTGGTGAGAAAATAGGTGGGGTCAGTAGCAAGCTGTAAAAGCAGCTCCAACACAAATAAACAAAACCCTCGGGGATTAACAGAACAAGGGCCAGTGATAAACGGATGAGAAGAGAGACAGGGAATACAACAGGCTGTATGCGAGGGGACAAGGGAATCAGCTCAGGGATATGGAAATACGAAGGAGCAGAGGGACAAGGGTAAAAGGAATAAGAGAGGGAAGAGGAATTTACGAGGGAGACACAGGGATTAAAAGGGGACACGGTAAAGGGAATAAAAACAGGACAGAGGTAAAACAAATACTTAAGAGTGAAGAGCGCTGAACGGGGGAAATTAAAAGGCAAGGGGTAAAAGGAGGTTGTAAATAAAAGGATAAAGCAATAAGCAATATGAAAGGAATTATGTATACGAAAGTAGAAAAGACTAAGAGGACAGAGGTGAAGACAGATTAAGCATATCAGCATAGAGGAAAGGGAAACAGGCAGTGTAGAGTGGCTCAAGAGAGAAGACGGAAAATAAGAAAGTCTAAATGAATGTGGGATGCTGTAAGTAAGGGCACACTGGGAGAATGAATAAGAGAGCAGGTTAAAGCCAAGAGACACGGCTCTCGACAGACTTGTCAGAGAGACATGGCAGATTACACTTTGGACCACGAACAATCATATCTTGCTGTCTTTTGCAACCGTTATATAAGTGATCGAGAAGGAGGTGCCAGGGATCATCTTCAATAAACCGCCTGACCACCTGAAGGTGAACCCGGAATATAGCTGTAAGAGTGCGAGAGTGCACAGCGTAAATGTGGGTCCCATTCACACCTGGTGTGAACAGGTGATCTGTGTCTGGATAATGACAACCGACCCACGTTCTTTTCATTCCCACCTGGTGTTATTAAGCATGCTTCTTATCTCGATTGTGCCTGCATTGTGATCAAATCCTAATATGCAAAGTAGGCAGGCGGGGCTGGTGGACCCAGGTCAAAGGAAGCAATCGACCCCCCCAGATGGGGTCTGGCCCATCCAATCGCATCCTGGCCACAACGCATTCTGCATGTATATACATGTGTTTTTCCTTATCTAGATAGGATATCCAAATACAGATCACATGGTAAATAGGGCCATAGTTTGCAGAGAGGGACGTCGCACCCACAGGTGTGATACATTTGGTATAATGCTCTTGACCAAAGACAAAATAATTCTGACCTGCTAGTCTTTTTGTTGGGACATCGTGAGGCGTCCCAGATGCTGCTTTAGATGTCTTCTGCTATGACACCCTACATACAATAAAATGAGCATTTGTCAAGCCTGATGCTCATCTTCCTTCTGGATGACCAGTGTATGTCGGGTCGGCCCAGTCACAAAGACATGCAAGCAAAAGCGTTTTCCATCAAATTACATCCAAATCAAGGATCACAAGAGTAAGGGTTTCAAATCCCTGGACCTCAGGTGACATGGGGTCTGCAACAACCTTCTGCTTTCCTCAGTGAACAAAATGTAGATGTAAGTTGGAGAGACTGAAATCAGAAAACATTAAAATGAGAGATGTTACGGAGGTGCAGAAACTCCTAGAGTAGAATTAACATAACGCATACCGTGTAAAGAATATTAAGGATTGCTAAAGTAGTGTAGTGTACAAAGAAATAAATGAGTTCTGGGAAAGTCTTCTATGCAATTATCAAGAGATTCATGAAGTCTGTTTCCTACCAGGAATCATACTCTCCATACCCCATGTTGCACCACGTAATTGTTTGGAGTATTGAGAGTTGTGAAACATTACAGTACGAACACCCTAAATAAATAAGGCACCCTATCGTTTTCTTAGGAATCTGTCAGGGGCTTTATAGCGCCAGGCCTCGAGTGCCTCTGGTCTGTTCCTGTGTGTAACGTAATGTGTAAGTGCTCAGCGGGGCCTGGCAGGAACAACGCTATTTGGAAACTGTCAGTGTTCGCTCCATGCCAGCCAGCCACAAGATACCCCCCTACACCCCCCCCCTTCTCCTGCAAAACATCCCCTCTGGAACCCCAATGGCTGCCAGTTTCTCAGACAGCCCACCGCTGACCCCTTCAGGCCAGGAAACTGTTGTCCAGCCAAGGAGCTAAAGAGCCCAAGGGCCTCGACCCCCCCCCCCCACCCCCCCCAAGACTCTAAGATGGCTGTGTTGGCTGCTTATTCAGGCCTGGGAAAGAAAGGCAGAGTGACAGAGTGAGGAAAGGGGGAAAAAAAGAGAGCGCTCGAGTTTGCATTTTTAATTCGATCGCGTCGTCACTTCATTTTGCTCCAAGATTAAAAAGCCCACTTACTCCTCTCTTTGCTTTGGACTTTTTTTTTAATATGACAAGGATTTCCCCGGCGTGCGTGCTCTCCAGACGCCACGAGCCATGCAGCAGACAGCCATGTGTCCTGACAGTTGACTTTGAATCGAGTCGAGATTAACTTGATTTCGCCAGCTTTGTTTTTTTTGCTATTTATTTATTTATTTCATTTGAGAAGAGGTTGCGAAAGGTTGCGTGAAAGACACACTGCCCTCTTGGTTGTCGTCACGTATTTGTCCCCCCCTCTGCTTTTGTGTCCCCTCTCATTGCGGCCAAATGTGACCAGTTGGCTCCGTCTCCCTGCCTCTGGGCCCTGTGTGGAATTGTTAAGACTTTTTTTTTTTTGATTTGGGACAAATCCAGGACAATCTCGCCACAGTATGGTAGAGCAGAGGGATTGTCGGTTTAAAGTTTAAACTTCGGACAGCTGTTGTGTCATAAGTGTAAGAGGGATTTCCTGGATGGAGGTGTCCTAATGGCTCGGTGTTAATATGAATTCATAGACGACCCATTAGCGCCCTTCACTCACCCACCCACCTCCTTCTCTTCCTCAGTCCCACCATAATGGCCCTGGCTCTGTCCGCTAGTCTGCATGTAGCGGATATAGCCTGGATTTATTCTGATGTTCCCAGGGATTACACCCTCAGTGAGCTGTGTATTATGAGTAGATTTAGGCCCATAACTCCTGAAGATAAGGGGGGATTGGGGCGATTGTTTAAACGGCATGTGTTAGCCATCATCGCCGGGACACGGGGTCTGCAGTGTGTGTGTGTGTGTGTGTGTGTGTGTGTGTGTGTGTGAGAGAGAGAGAGAGAGGCAGAGAGATTCAGGGAAATAAAACGGTCAGAGCATTGATGTTCATTGAAATTCCAATCCAATCTCACTCACAATACGAAACACTGTTTGGAGATGCCTTAAATGAATTCAAATGGATGCTTTATGTAACCGAAATGCTTTTTGGATAATGAAAAGCTTTTGGTTGCATTAATCAAAAGGGAAATTCCAACGATTATGCACGATCACTGGAATTTATTTTCACATCATCGAGTTTCGTTCCAACCACTTTATAAGAGGAAAATGATTACAAAATAGATATTACAATAAAAAGCAAATGTTTAAGGTTTTTTTTTAGAGGAAGTTGTTTGAAAGATTAATAAAGCTTTTTTTCAGTATTATTGTTCTGAGGCCGAGAACGCAGCAAAGCCAAAGTGAGACATCCAGTCTTCCTGATGTCCCGTTGGGGTCCTGGACATAAATTTGGAGCTCCAACATGCCGCTGCTCGACAGATGTGTGAGTTCTGGTATTGTGGTCGGAGTGCGGCTGAGCAGCCCCGTGGTGAGGCTCTTTACAAGGCCTCAGGGACAAGTGAGAGACCACACTGACCACAAAACACAGCTCCATAAACACTGTCGGAGAGCAGAGGACGGCTAGGACACAGAGCCAAGGGCTGGAGGTCTGTGGGATAACTTCACCGAGTTATGAAGCCCCGGACTGACGCAGCAGAGCTTTTTACAAGGTTTGTATTGATGTTGATTTTACATGAAAATACACCAATAGCAGTGCTTCCCCCACTCATCTTGTTTACCAAATTCAATTACTGTCATTGGTGGGAAATTCTCACCATAATCGGAAGTGACTAATCAATTCAAAACTGCTCTCCTAAGCAACAGCGAGTGAGATGAATTATAGAGCTAAAACGCGCAGATTATCACTAGATACTACTTGATGCTGTGAACAGTACATGTACAGAACGTCCTTGATAATCTGTAAATGCACTTAATGCATCCCCAATGTTCTCCAGCAACGTCTGCAAAAAGTATATACTGCTGCACTTTGGTGGCCCCGAATGGAAGCAACCCTTTCTTTTTTTTTCTTGACAATTTGAGGGATTAATTACCCAGAAACTACATGCTGTGATGTCAATAAACTACATTTCTACAGTTGTCAAAACAACGTGGAACTCAGGAATTCCAGCTGGGATTAAACTGCAATATCATTTCATTCACTGAGTAAACGATGGAAAATACTGATTTGTGAAAATGTCCAAATACTTTAGGACTTAATCAGTGCTATTTAAATGGTTGTGAGTTGTGGCATACATTCTAATGGTTTCACCATTTAGGTTGGCAAAGGGACACGTTGTCCTCACACTGAAGTTTGCAAGCTCCCAAAGCTTTTTATTGATGGAGCGTTTTCAACATCTTTAGCCATCATATAACAGCTTTAAATGATAAATCAATTATCGGTATCAATTGATAATAAATCATATCTCATAAAAGGTGTTAACTAATATCTCCTTTATGGTTAGTTTAAAATGTAGGCATTAGTTATTAGTCATTAACAAGAACAACTTTTGGGTTGCTGAGTTGTGGTGCACATTTTCCTTCAGAATAATTTGCATTGTAAGGTTTGGGAACTTTGTTTCTATAGCACCTTCCAAACACAGAGGCAATTCAAAATGCTTTAAATGAGGCAAAGAAATCCATTTAAACACGAGATTCAATCATATAAAAGACCAAAAAATACATTAATCAAATGAAATAAGAAATGTGTAAATCTATGATAAACCATTAATAGCAACAACTTGTCAAGTTGTGAATAACCCCTTTGGTAGGTCTACATGATCTTCCAGCATAATCTGTTAATATTTCATGCATTATTAACTAGAAAAACCTCTCCACAGGTCCATTTGACCGTTCATCCTCTGGAAGAGCATCCACACCAAACTCCATTCAAACATTACACTAACACAACTGCAAACACAGATTTACAACTTCAGCTTTGATGGATTATTAGAAATTCACTTTGTTGTAATAAGTATACTTGAGTGAAATGTCATCCATGTACAGTAACAGTCCTAATCACTGGGATATTTTTATTTCTCCGTCCTTGCCAATCAATCAGTGTTGAAATGAAGCAGCGGTCCAGCGAGCTTTTCCCTTCAGTATCGAGCCAAGCTGTCAATTTACAGACGGAAGTATGCCGGCTCTAAAATGTTCCAATAAATAAACATTACTGTGCAAGAGGACGTGTGTGTGTGTGTGTGTGTGTGTGTGTGTGTGCTCGTAAAAGTGCGTTGCCAGATCTGCAGCCTACATTCAGACAGCGACAGACAGACATTATGTAGCTGTGTCACACACACAGAGAGAGGGAGAGAGGAGCGGGGACAGAGCGAACATCTCTGCTTGTTATTCAGCTTATGGATTATGTTCTGTTTAAATGACATCTCGTCAGCTCCGGCAAAAACAACTTTAAAGCCCCTTTTTTGTCATGTAACATATTTCATCAAAGTTCTTCCAAAAATAAATGCGGTCACAATGAACACGCTCCGAGGCCGCGCAAAGATTGAGCTGCACGTGGACCAGCGGCCAGGAAGTGGACTAATCCTCTCCAGCCGGGGGTCGGAGGCGAACTTCCTGCTTTTGAAGATGAAGAGGAGTTGACAGATGAAAAAATATCATTGTCTCGTCAAATTTTGTTTTTAGTGTTTTCATGCCACAATTGTTTGCTTTCAACTTCAGCTTTTTTTTTTTTTTTCCTCTCTCAGATACGCACACAGAAATGCCCCAGACGGGTGTAATTGGTGTGTAGGGACGGCAGCCGCAAATAACTGTAATTACCAGAAATGACTTGTTTCATGAAAATAGTCACGCGTGTCATTTTGTGTCTGAGTGCCGGGGTCAGACACGAGTGGAACTTTGGGTAACAGCACTTTGCAACTAATTTTTCACACATTAAAGCTCATTGTTTTTAGCCACGCAGCAGTTTCCCGGTGAACTCTTCGCGCGCTGGTGTGAAATGAACTCCTGAGTGTTTCTTGGTGCCGCAAAGCCGGCAGAAAGAGGGGTCACTTGCCCCCCCCCCCCTTTGATAATGATAATGCATAACGCACGCGAGCAAACGAATACACATAACAAGCAGGCACACGGAGGGCAACAAGCGTGCATGCAGAAGCACTTGTCAACAGAGAGGCGTAAACACACACACACAAAACTCGCTCATCGTTTCAGTTGTGCCCTTTGAAGTCCTCAAATATCATGAAGCATTTACAATCTAATTATGTGGGTTTTTCGTTTTTTTCCCCTCTCTTTTACTCTCTCTCTCTGCTCTGCCCCCCCCCCCCCCCCCCCCGAACCCAGCTGTGAATTGAGGGGGGGAGGGAAAAAACCTCAATAGCCAGGAAAAAGTATGACGATGAGACCGCACAGAGAGAAACAAACACAGGGGAAGGAGGGGTGGAGGAAGAGGAGGAGGCGGATGTGTGTTGACAGTTGGTATGTTCGCCACTCTTTGGGTTATTAAGAAAGAGATACCCCCGCTGCCCATGCCCCCACCTCTCTCTGAGAAGTTGATCTAGAAGCTGCAAGGGAGGTCCTGGACCAGGACCAGCACTCATCACCCAAGCCAACCTGTCCACCAAACCCCGCCAGTGTTGAGGACAAGCTGGGATAAAGGGGCCTCTGGACGCCGCTTGAAGCTCCACGAGGATGACTGGAGGTGTTTTGTCAGGGTTTAAACTCGACCATGTGAATTTATGTGCAAAAAGCAGCTCCGGGCTATAGGGCCTCTCCAGCCATGTCTGACTTCTCGCTAAATAAATCTAAAACTGTCTGTCCACCCAGAGCCATAAAGAAACATTAAATCAAAGACAAACTCTCACTCGGAGGGAACAAATTAGTAAAAGGCAATCTGGGGAACAAGCTGTAAGTGTTGTGTGTGTGTTAGGACAACTGCTCCTGTGTGCGAACGCGTGTCTGCTGTCGCCGCTCAAACAGTTCGAAGTGATACAGTTTTATTTATGTGTGTGTGTCAGTGTAACAAGAACATAATCTATAGGAGGGTGCAAGGTGTGTGTCTGTGTATGTGGGCGAGCGATGGCTTGTGCCTCGAGTTTATGTGTTTGTTTTTTTTTCTGTGAATGCTAAGAAGGGAAAGAAAATACATTTAAGGAATGTATGTGTGTGTGTGTGTGTGTGTGTGTGTGTGTGTGTGTGTGTGTGTGTGTAGGGGAGGATCATGTGCGTCGGATGTGTCCCCATTTCTGCACGGTGCTCGTTTCTTCCCTGCTTCCACCCTCCGCAAATCTCGGCGGTGGCGGCGGCGGTGACATTTGGGAGCAATTTTTAAGTGCGCCTGCAAAGGTTGTCAAGGGATTAATCTCATCTCACGCTGGGGCGCAGAAAAAAACGGCTTCCTCCAAGAATTAAACACAATTTACCCATCAAGACAAGTCTTTCAGGATGGGAGACAAGCATAAATAATATCTCCTCGGTCCAGATTCGCTAATTTACAAGCTTAGCATCTCCAAATGTTATTAGTGGGAATGACGAGGTTACCAGAAGGCGCTGTAGGGAATGATTTGTTATCCGGGCGAGCAGCAGCTGCAGCGAAAAAGCGCATGTTGGAGTGCTGGGATAGAAAGACAGACATACCTGACACCCACTGCCTCACCCCTCCTTCCCCTCTCCTCCCCCCTCCACCGCCACTACGACATCCGGGACTACACACACCTCAGGCTGGCAGATACTGAACTTGGCATCTCTCAAGCTAATGTTCTTTTCCACTCCTCTCATTCTCATTTGCTTTCAGTCTCCCCTTTTCTCCCTCTCTCTTATTGCCGTTTATTTTCTCAGTTTTCCCCTCTCCCTCTCTCCCTCTGTATCCCTCTTTCTCTCCCACTTGCTCTTGAGGCTCGAAACATCAAATAGAACATTTGGGCAACCGTTGTCATCTTGGCAAGTGTTGAAGTAGCTCTCGTCTGCAATAAAAAAAGAGAGAGAAGGAAGTTTTTTTTGGGATATTCAGCCGGCTCTCAACATATCAGTCAAAGCGAATACAGATGTCTCTATGGCTCGTCCAAAAATATGTTCGTCTCTTCTAAAGATCTATATCGGCATCTTTGCTCGGTCACCGTCAATCACCAGCCGCCTGAGTTCTCTGGCCAAGTTTAGCGGAATTTTCCGTGATTAACTTTGTAAATAACCAGGTGCCTCCTGAATTTGGATGCTGCACCTTTTCTAAGCTGACAAGGAGCTAACACCCTCAATCTGACGTCGCCGTTGTGTGCGATGGATCACTCGCTCTGTGTGCGCCTTTGTGCACGCATGTAGGTGTGCATGTATGTGTGTGAGTGTGTGTTTAAGGGAGAGTATTTTGATCTGTGCTGGCTGTTTATCTTGCTGAAACAGGAGTCTCCCGTCACTCCAGCCCCTTTCTGATCCTGACAGATGAGTTCAACCTCAGCCTACAGCCTCCGAGGGGAAGAGAGGAGAGGAGAGAGAGAAAAGGAGGGAAGAGGAGGGGAGGGGAGGGCGGTGGGAGAAAGAAACAGATGGATATGGGAAACAGAAATAGGAGAGAAAGTGAGCGAAAGAAAGAAACACACATAGAGATGGAGAAAGAGAAGAAGACAGACAGAAAAGAGAGAGGACTGGAGGAGAAAAGAGAGGGCGCTTAGCTTCACCTGCCAGTCTGTGTTAACAGGGATGAGCCAGAGTTTCCTTGCTTCTGGAAGCTTAGTGTCAAAGGTGGGACTGCAGGGCTCTGTCTGACGTGTGTGTGTGTGTGTGTGTGTGTGTGTGTGTGTGGGCTTGTGTCTTCGTGCCCAGTAGGGGTTCCCCCGCACGTTCCCACTTCTCGCCTCTCCACCGCTCCTCACATCACTTCTCCCTCTTGCCATCACTCAGGGGGTTGGGGGGGTTGAGGGATGTGTGTGTGTGTGTGTGTGTGTATACAGTGGTGTGGATGGGTAATGTGGCAGGCATCTCCTCAGACAAGCAGAACAGAGGACCCTGATCTCTGCCAGACTAATTAGATGATACATCTGTGTCTTGTTTTTTTTGACAGTATTTTTTTTTTAAACTACATTTTTAAATTATTTTCTGGGTCATGTTGTTTGGAGAAATAGGTGTTTCTGGAGTTGGAATTGGTCTAAAATAAAAATTGCTGGACCACTATTTGAAGAAAAAACACAGCCAGAGGGAGTTTAAATCTGCTGTACTTTTGCTAAACCAACAGTCTCTACGTTATGAAATATTATATTCACATGACTAATATTTCAGATCAGAGCACCAGGGATTACCAGTCACTTTTACATGTGTGGGGGAGAAAAATATTACTGGAATGCCTTTTAGATATTCCACTCAGGCATCTACCTCATTAGGACCGCGTTGGGTCAGCTTTGATGTAATTGGTTGGATGTCACAAAGCTTTGTCACCCACTTCAAAACAATATGTTGTACATTATGCATGCATTAGACAAAAAGAGTCCATTTCAGATTTAAGTTCAATCAAGAATGAAACAAAACGACTTCTATTTTAATCTTGAAGTATTAAAAAGAGAATCAAACTTATTGTACTGTATCCATTTGAAAACTATTATCTTTTGACTGATGTTCAATTGTGGCGTAGTAATATCCACTGTAAATAAAAATGGAGATGTTTTTTTTTGTTTTAAACCCAAATCCCAGTTTTTCCAGTAGCAGTGAGTAGTGTCCGCAGGTATTCTTTTCAGGCTGCATACACCTGAACAACATCCATCAATAAGGTAGGGCAACATGTAAGTAGCCTGAGAGGTGAAACCCAGGGCAAAAAAAACTGAAACTATCGGCTAAAACTGAAAGGGAAAGTGAGGGAAAGAATATTGATCTCTTTAAGGATTTGCTCGTAAAATTGAATTCCTAAATTATTGTCTTTCTGTTCTTCTGTTCTTGGGTTGCATCAAGTATTTTTCTGTTCAAATGTTACAGCAGGAAGGTACATGACAAAAATTGTGTCCTTCAGTTTCCTCCTTTCGACTGCTCTCAACTTCCTCCTAAACCTAAGAGTGTGACATGTGAGACAACAGGTGGGTTGTAACCAGAAAGTGGCTCCCCTGGCACTCAACAACAATGACCCTGGAAAATCCAGCTGCACTTCTATTTAGGAAAGCAGGCTTTACCTTGAATTAAAGGGCCCATTAGGCTCCAGCAAGGGTATATTTTCTATTGCTAATGAGACAAAGATTTTTACCTTTAATTAGTGTCTTTTCACTTTCCGCAGGCTACCGGAGCCCTTATTATTGCCTTATTATTTTGCCTATTATGCACCACTCCCACCTCAGATGCATGCATTCAGTAGAAAAGACAAATGAATCACTGTTGTAGGAAAAAGAAATCAAACATTCACACCTCTGAGACTCTGGTGTGTCCATTCCTGCCTACAGTGCCTCCAATGCGCAGGCTGTTAGTTCTGTTCTTCTCTTTTAAACCTGGCACCCCCCCCAACTTTTTACCTCTTCATTTTCTTTTTATCAGCTGCCATTTGTGCCTCTATTTTGTTATTGCTTCATGCTATAGTCTGATTTCTGTTGTAACGGTCTTGCGGTTCATGGTACATCACTCTTGGGCTAGCGTCCCATTAGCTTATATTAATCAACGCTATCTTTCATTGAGGATTTCTTAAATAAATAAATAAATATTTCTGTCAAATTCAATGTTCATGAACTTAAGCGCGTGAATTTCCGCCATTGACCGATAGCAAGTCCTCTTGAGAGGGCTGACATTTTGGGGAATAGAGAGCGGAGAGTCTGAAACAGAGAAAGCTGTGTTGCACTTTCATTTAAAAGTGGGCTATTGAAGGGGACGTGGGATGGGAGTCGTGTCTTGTAAAGCAGAGATGTGAAATTGTTCGGCTGTGGAGATTTTCGTCTTAGCAAGATTTATAGAAACAAACAAACAAATCAATCTGTCAAAAAAAAAAAACTTTAACCTTCCTCTGCAATCAATGGTACAAATACGTCTCCGTAA
This sequence comes from Enoplosus armatus, assembly GCF_043641665.1. NCBI lineage: Eukaryota > Metazoa > Chordata > Actinopteri > Centrarchiformes > Enoplosidae > Enoplosus > Enoplosus armatus. The sequence continues at coordinate 12,905,264 of NC_092201.1, read as the reverse complement.
AAAAAAAACTATGTGAACTTATTTTCCAATTAGCTAACAAGGTAGCAAGCAAGCTTTTACCCCCCTTCATTAACTCTTTGTGGATTTAAATACTGTACAATCCTAAGAGCAAAACACAGAGGGTGAATAAACCGACCAGCACAGAGGACACCGTAGGAAAGTAAGTCTGTTAAATCCTCACTAACAAATTGAAAAGAAAGAGTGTGTTCCCAGACTTGAAAGCCAGTAGGTTACATTATATCTGTACAGGTTGGGGTTTACTAAAGCCTTACCTGTACTAATGTGACTAATGTCACCAACATTATATCTGTACGTTTTATATTTTTTTGCCAAAAATAGTGGCTCTACTTATGCTTCTCACCCTATTACACTAATCCCTTACCTTTCTCATAGCTCCCAGACCCCCGACTGAACCCTGTCGCCCCACCACCACCACCTCCTCAACCCCCACCTGCGCCTCTGACTGACGTCTTGCCCCTCTGACGACCCCCCACCACCTCTCCAAATCATTTCATTCCTCTGCCGGTGTCCGCCCACGCAGGCCTCTTCCTCGCTCGCTTCCCTCCGCCAAGTCACAGGGGGCCCCCGCCGATGCCCGAGGCTCCACAGCGCTCTATCTCCCTCACACACACACACACACACACCTCGGCAGCACCGGGCCATCTGTAGAGTCTCGGTATGCTGCTGCGGCGAGCCAAGTCACCTTGCTGTTACACAACTACTTCTACAACCTTTCACATGCACACCTTCAATTAGATACACACTCCGCAACAATGTGTGCCTTTGTGTGTGTGGGAGGCCTTTTCTACATGTGTGTAGGTGTGGAAGTGTATTTGTGCGTTCTGAAGGAGATACTGTAGCAGGAGAGCGCAAACACAGGGGGCCAAAGTGATTTCAGCCCGTCTGAACTGGTGTAATTGGGAGCACGACCGGCAGCATAGCGGCTGGAAGGCTATATGTCAGACCAACTGCTTTTAGTGCCATCTCTCCTTCCCTTTCTCTGCCGTTCACACACACACACACACACACACGCATGCACTCTTTCATCTGTTACCATTGCTTTACATTGCCCGTTCTCACCTCCCACCCCTTCATCCATGTGTCTCTCCCTTGAATGGGATGGAAGCTCATTCTTTTCACAGCCGCAGATTCTCGCAGAGAGGCCTTAAGGAATGTACCGTATGTGCAAAGGGGTCGGACCTCTCACCCTGACCCGACCTGGCCCGAAACGAGGAAAAACAGCAGTTCTTTTGTGATGGTTTGTAAGCAGGATCTAAAGTTTCTACCCACTCAGCGTCGCAGGGAGACCTTGACTTCGACCCCTTGTTGTATCCGGCATCGCAAAAAACGGGAGCTGTAAATGCAGAATAGTTTTCATTGAAAAGAACGCCACGCTGAAAGATGTTGATCGCCAAATAGGCCAAATTGTCTGAAAACACCCCTCCTACAAGGTGTTTGTTTGCTTTCTCACTTTGTTATTCTATTAGAGAGCTTACTTCTTGAAAAGTGGCGATAATGCTACAGGCCTGTAAAATTTAGACCTTTCGGAGAGGTAGCTCCGCGATGCTTACCACCCAATTCACTTAGATACCCTGCCCCCAAGTCTTTCTCCCTTTTTTCTTTTCTTATTTCTTGTTTACCTTAAACGCCTCTCTCTCTCTCTCTCTCCCTAACTCAAGCCCCCCCCCCCTCCTTTCTGTTTTCCCTTTCTCTCCGATCTGTGACAGATAAAAAAAAAAGAGGAGTACAGGGCCATGGAGTGGAGGCTGTGAAAATCTCACCACACTTTTAATGACTTTTAATGAGATTCATAAAACATGCCGAAACTTGCAGAAAAAAGGGAGAGAGGGACAGAGAGAAAGAAGGAGGGACTGCGAGCGAGAGACGGAGAGAAAGCAGCACCGCCCGCCACCAAGCTGACAGCGAGCAGGCTTGACATTTGGCCTCTCGTAATTAGGGAAGTGCCAGATTCCGTCCCACTAAATCTCAGCTCAAAATCATTATTCTCGACGGTGTTGACTCCGCAATGTCCGACCCGCTTAAGCCCTCCTCAGTGCTTTTTTGTCCCCCCCCACCCCCCACCCCCTCCTCCTTTCTCCCCCGTAAATATCGCAGCCAAAATTACATTACAGTTTTGCGCTTGCCTCCCCCTTAATTGCTTGCCCTCCAAACACAATCTGCTTTGGCAATACATAAGATGGTATGTGAGTTAACAGCGACAGTGAGTTGGCAGCGAGGCAGCTGAGCGGCGGTCTGTGAAAAAAGGGAGCACTAAGACGAGGAGATAAAGTGTGGAGGAGAGCTGGAGAGGAGCTGATCACACACAGACAAGCTGGGGAGCAGCAGACAGATGCCACGAGAGCACGGCTGTCATCCGCACAGCCAGGATGGAGGGAGGAGAGGCGGGAGCAGAGGGAGGAAGGAGAGGTCGGGAGGGAGAGAGATGGAGGAGAGGAGAGGAGAGGCGCGGGAGGACAGGAGGAGTGGGAGAAGGGAAGGGAAGGAGGAGAGGGAGGGTGAAAGCAGCAGAGGAGGCTACTGTAATGGAGGGAAATGTAATGAAAAAAAGTGAAAAGGTGTGACTTGAAAGAGTGGGATGAAGGGAAGGAGAGAAAGACGTGAACAAAACGGAGAGGGAGAAACTTTTAGAAAGTACAGGGCAACTATTCAGATTTGGCTGAGGAAGTGAGTCGCATGAAATGTGTCATTTTCTCTTTCCATGTTTCCTCTCGTTCTCTAAAAACAATTTCACTCTTTAAAGAATGCTTTTTAAATAACACTATATATCCAATAGACAAGCAGCACATATGTACATAGGCCTATGTCATGACACTGCGTTGTCTGTATACCATTACTAAACTGACATTAAATGAAGAAATTACTATCCGATTTTAAAAATATGCCTAAGTATGCACGGAATGACTCCTCCGCCTCCTAAAAATGCTGATGTTGGTAGGAATGTTTTTCTGTTACTGCCCCATTTCAGGGTTTGAGCCTTATATGTACTGGTACTGTGCATATAAGATCTCTGCAGTGTAGACCAACACAGGAAAAAAGATCCTCCCAGTGTGGTGTCATTTATGTAGGTTTAAGTGAACATGTTTAATTCCATATACTCAAGCGTTTTTCTTCAACATTCTCAGGTGTCCTGTTTTCTCTCTGTGTGTTGTATAAATGCAAACACAAACAAATACAAACTCTCTATAGAAGAGAAGGGGGGGGGGGACAAAAAGACTGTCATTTAACCTATATGTCTGTACTTTTAAATTAAACCGGTCCCCCAATGGGGGTTAGGGTTACAGAGAGCCTCAACTTACAGCTAAAGTTATCTCAAATACAAAAGACAAAATGAATGAAAACGAACAGGAACATTTTCACTATGTTCTCTGACGTTATCATAAACTCAGTGTTCTTGTGGCACAATTCAAATCAAGAAAGTGTTTCACTAAATAACCAAATCAACAACATCTTCATTAGATACAGTAACAGCACCACTGCTATGCTGAAGAATCTGCTCATCCTTTTATCTCCTGTACACTTATTTTACTTCTCACACATCTGTAACTATAATAGGTAGAAAATAGGTACTGGTAAATAAAAACTGCATACTGGCAAAGAGAAAAACAGAAAATGGTGTGCATGCATAAAGGAAGTTTCATATTTCATATTGTAGAAAAAGCACAGGGCAAGAGAGTATACAATATCACTAATAGTCTGTCTATTATAACAGTCCAGCCAGTCATACATGTCAGAAGGATGTTACACCATGTGAAGTATACTGCATGAGGTTCATTTACTACTCTATATCCATCTTAGTTCATCATTCAGCATCTGTTAAATCCAGAGGATCCAGTAAGTGTCGTCTTTTTTTGTGCCATGATTTGTTTTAAGCCTTTGCAGTCAATCATTTTGTATCAAAATTAAAGAAAAACACTTCAAATGTGCTATAACCACAAGCTAATACCCCCCAGCATGCACCATCATGTCACACACACACACACACACACACACACACACACACACACACACACACACACACACACACACACACACACACACACACACACACACAAAAAAAGCATTGCCACAAGCTCCTTTTTCCCCACTTCATGAGAAGTTTAGATAAAAGTTCCCTCCTTTTCCTCAGAGGCTTGTGTCTTGCAGAGAGAGCCCATCACAAAGCGTCAGCTAATCTGGGAGATGGCAAAGAGGGGACATGGGTTTGACAGGGGCTCGCTTACTCCATAAGCCTGCCATTAACACTAATCCTTGTGGGTGACGAGCAGAGGAGGGGCACTGGCGAGCGTGGAGGGACGAGACAGCCTGTAAATATCAATAACAAATAGGAGATGTGGCGGTATTAGCCTCCTTCGCCCAGTTCCACCGCCGCCACCAAACCCTCATCCCAGCCCAGTTCGGCCCCCATGTCTTTATCCTTTATCTTGCAGGGATTGGGCTGAAGTTAATCTCTCCAGCCGTTATGACAGTCAATTAGCAGAGAAGAATGTAGCTGGACTCGAGATGCTTGAGGGTGAATGTATGGGGGTTCATGGGGTGCGTTTGTGTGTCGGTGAGTTTGGTATCGAGGGGTGTGTGTGTGTGTGTGTGTGTGTGTGTGTGTGTGTGTGTGTGTGTGTCTGAGGAGAGATGTTCCACAATGACAACTAGCGTATCTCTCTGTCCGCCCCCCTGGAGAGCAGATGGGATATGAGCCTGCCAATGAGACAAGAAGAAAGAGTGGGGTGTGTGTGTGTGTGTGTGTGTGTGTGTGTGTGTGAGTGTGTGTGTCAGTCATGCATATGCACGCACACATGCATAAGGGTGCTTGTGTGTGTGTGTGTCTGGCTGTTTTTCTGTGCATTCAATGCAACAGTGTCTTCCCATAGTTCCACAGTTCTACTGAGTACAGAGTTAGTGAGAGTTCATTTACTGAGGCGGCTGCCTTGTGATAACGTGACGCCTATGGACATGACTCATACAGTAAGAGAAAAAAAAACACAAAGGCATTACAAACTTCAATAATTGGATTTTTCACAGTGTTTTTGTATGCTTTTTCCCCCCTTAGATTTGCTTTTACAGAAATCCATAAAGGTTTTAATGTTACAAAATCCCATTGTTAAAACATTGTTTTTGAAATCCTAAATCCCAATCTGACTCATCAAGTAGCTTTTTTTAGTCACACTTCATGTGAGGAATCATGTATTCATCCACTGGCAGGTAAACTCTCCTTTGAAAACAGGGAAAAGTATCCCTTGAAACAGTCATATTTTCTATGACATTTTGTATAAAGTTGAAACAAACTGCTTCTCAAACCTCCCAGACTTGGCTGTGAATTGGTTGCGGTTTAGCTTTAGGGCTGCTGCGATTTCTTTTTCCCACACTTTTTAGGTAATGTTATGATCAATAGCAGCAGAGTGAATGATCTAACAGCAACAGATGGGTGATTTCGGTGTCTGTGTTCTCATTATTTAGGAGATAAGTTTGCCAACAGGGCCAACGCTTGGAAAGTTGGTGTAGACTTTTAATTGAACCTTTTCTTTTAATATAGCTGACTTTTTTGATAGGGCTTGCATCATTCCTGTTTGAAAATGTTCTGCACAGTGAAGATATGAGAGCAAAAGACAATTCAATTTGGGATATTTTTAATTATCTATTAATTAATCTGCTGATTATTGATTGATTTATATAATGAATTGTTGTTCTGTGCAATGTCAGCAAATAGGGACAAATAGGGTCTGTTGATCGAGAACTCAATTAAAAAACTGGTAAACAGTTCTTATTAGATTAAAACTGAAAAACAGTAATTAAATGCTGCTGCATGTTACTTAGCTTAGTTTACACATGAATAACTTTTCTTTTTTTTTTAAATGTCACTGGCAAAATTTAAAAGATGAGGCTTACTTTGAGGGGAGTAACATTGACATCTATCAAATTAAAAATCTCATCATCTAAATCTAAAAAAAACCCAAAACAAAACTGTGAAAAGAGCTAAAAGCGTCGTCGTGAGCTAGTTTACCTTTTAGGATGCTGGTGAAACAAACAGTTGGCGGTAGAGCCTCCAGGGAGAGGTTAGGGCAGCCACCCAGGTGCCCTGAACCAGAAGGAGAGGCTAAACTGGGCCGCAGGATCCCTTGAATGCCTCTCCCAGGGCAGAGAGGATCCGGAGGCCAGCCCAGCGTGGTCCAAAACTAAGCCCGAGTCAGCCCAGGGGACCAGGACAATAGCCAAGAATATGTTCATATGGTAATGCAATCAACATCAGATCTAACTAGAACAGATTTGGGTTTTATTTGTTTATTTATGGTGCTTTTTTTAAGTTATAAAGGCACATATACTCTCATGCCCATAAACCCTGCTGAACTATGGGTAAACATAGCCGTATACACACATATAAGCAGGCTTACACACACATAGAGGAGAAAACACACACAGGAACAGCAGCAGTAGCAGCTGCATAAGTCTTTGGGTGAGTGCACATCTGTTAGACTGGCTTAGTACAGCGAAACTGGCTGTTGACAGCAAATGTTTTCACTAAAGCCCACACTGTGAGTTATTGTATATGGAGGCTGCTGTGCAGGAAAAAGGACAAATTCATTTATGCCCGTTCATTCTCTCTCTGTCACTCTTTGTCTCTCATGCAAACTCTTTCAGTCTCTCTGGTTTTCCTTTCATCTGCTGCCCGTTTCAGGCGCCCTGGTCAGCAAGTTAAATCAATTATTCCAGCAGCTGAAATACTTGCGGCCGTTAGAAATAAATGCTTTGCCCAGGTATCTCTTTAAAACCCCCCATTTCCAGAGGGCAGACGGGAGGTCGAGGCCACATAACTCCGACAATCCATCATCTGCCACCTCAGCGCCGCCTGTAATGGCCTCTCTTCCTTCTAATATCAGAGTGAATGGTCGCAATGATAGAAAGGCATGTTTTTATGTGCCTAAACTGTGGATAGATGTGATTGTATGATTGATTTGAAACCCAGTGTTTCTTTCCTGTGAGTCAGAGTATTTGTGTGTAGGCAGCAAATGAAAAATACCAGCATGTAGTGATTGGAACAAAACGATCTGACCCTCAACCTTCCAATCTTTTTAAGCATGTTTCCATTCAGAGGTAGCTTTCAATGCGTTGACATTCAATGGTATGATTACTCATGATTGTGTCTGTGTGTGTGTGTGTGTGCATGGGGGGGGGGGGGGGGGGGGGGGGTTATGTGGGTGTGGTTCTCGATGGGTAGGTGTGGAGGTTTGGTGTGTGTTTGCGTGTGCTAATCACCTGTAGGCTGCTGGTTGGGGGGTGTTTGTGTTGAGGGCACCAAACAGGCCTTTAGAGTGAGGTTGAGTGAGCAGCAGAGTCACCCACACACACACACACACACACACACACACACACACACACACACACACACACACACACACACACACACACACACACCCACATAGCAGCCAAGTCCAAGCCAGAGCTGAGCCAAGACTCTGTGTTTAGAACAAGAAAAACACTTTGTTTACGCTTTAGGGCCCTTCACTGCTCAACCAGCGAAAGAGGGAAATCAACTCATCCCTGGTTCCCTAGCCACCGCCGCGTCGTCAACAGATGAAGTCAGCATCTCACACCCAACAGATGGGGAGCAGGGAACAGCAGCCTACTTTACCAAATGGACTTTTTCCTTTTCCCTGTTTCCCAATCTAACAATCAATGCTCGTTGCCTGCGAGACGGCACCAGGAAGGTTAGGAAGTTGCTGGTCGAAGCAAAAGCACTTCACTTGAGGTGTGTGTCGGAGCTTGTCGCAGATCTGAATTCACTGTGGCATCAAGCTGGGTGAAAGAAGGAAAAAAAATACACACATGATTTATTGTTCAAAAGGAAATGTCTTTTCTTGGAAATAATCCTGCAGGGCTTGGTGGAAGTGCATCTGTGGCAGGGGATGTTTAATATCAGATGCTGCGTATTTGAAATTGTCTTTGCTTTGGTGAGATCAGAGCATCCAGATGATAAGGACACGCCCACCTAAACGCCCTCGATCAGATGAACAAACAACTCTGGCTCCAGAGGAAAAGCACATGCACAATCTATTTATTTATTTTTTATCATTTATCCTTTAAGTCGTCTGGTTTTTTGTCCGTATAATTCCTTTATTCTTCACACCCAAATCAAGTGCCTCTGTGCGCAGCAGATAAATAGGAATTCCAAACTCCAATGGTTCATTTGTCATGGTGTGAATTCCAAGAGTGGAATCTAGAAATAGCTCGAGTGTTCAAGCGCGGTTGTTGCCTGGGGCTCGGTGGCATGTAGGAGGCTTTGGTGATATTTGCTTTTTGCATATTTTCTACTAGGGGGCTTTTTTGGAAGGGAGATATGCACTTTTCCCATTGCAAACATTGCAAAAAAAAAAAAAAAAAAAAAAACACAGAGAAAAGATTTTTTTTGTGTGTGTTCTGAGCTGCACGTTGTAGGAGGCTTTGCCCATTATTTTGGTATGACATTACAGTTTTAATTGAATTGAATGCAATTTATTCTTAAGAAAACTTTTAATTAAGTGCCATATGGACAGATTGTGGAGTAGTGGCCTCCATGATATTCCCTTGGGGACATTTGCTGCATAATTAAGAATATGAACTGTAATGACACAGTGAGATTTAATGGAAACTTGCAGTCTAAATATGCAACGTTGGAAAGCCATTATTACCCAGCCAGAGAGGGCTTAGTAGGGTTCTCAAGGGACTGCGGGCTCCCCAGAGTGGAACCCTGGGAATAGAAAACCCTAGAGAACAAGAAGGGAAGGAGGGAAGGAAGGGAAGAAGGAAGGAAGGAAGTACAGCTCTTTCTCTTTTCTCTGCTCCGATAGTTTGACTTGGCTGTGATGTCTATACGTGGCCATTAGCTGAGGCTACAGTGAGGAGGCAGGGCCCGTCAAAGCTTTCGCCTCCTTAAAGGTGCATTGAGACTGAATGCAAAGCGAATTTCTGCCGTGCTTCATTTGTACGAATTTCACTGATACGTGCGACTCTTTGTACAGTTCATATTGACCACAAACAGCCAACTCTACCTAGCTAACAATGTACACATCGATCGTTCTTGTGCCTCAAAACTTGGTTGTTCCTTTTGTCTTTATGTTCATACAGTCACATTTGCCCAAATATTTAGCACAAGTTTAAAAATGTACAACTCACACAGAAACGTCTTTGTCTTAGTTTCAGCCCTCTTAAGCTAATTTGCGCCCGTTTGTGTCCTTCTCAACTTTGACTTGGTATGCTACATCTAAAATTAGCCTCCCCTTCGGTCTGAACTCCACACGGAGGCTGCGGCAGTGGTTGCAACAAGCAGTTAATGATCAAAGACATTTGTAGATTTGAAGAGTTGAGAGTATTTCTGTATGTGGACTCATCTGCACGTGTCTCTGATTTTTTCTGTCGCTAGCTTGCGAGCTACGTAGGAAAATGATGTCCTTATTCATAATCCAGCCTATTTCTCAAACAGCTGTAGGTGGGCACAACACAGACCTATTTGAATTGGGCTGGGAGATGATTCAGAGGTCTGCAACCTACATAATTACCTACATAATTCTTCAGTTCAGGCAGCCATTTTGTGATTGTATAAGGACTTATTATTGCCCATATGAAGCTCCTTGTTCATCGCTCTTGTTGACCATTTGATTCCCATGGGTCACAAAACTTCCACAGCTATTTGAGTCAGAGCTCAACAGATCAGTGTTTCGTGGGAATGTTCAATTGTGGTGGAGCACTAATAACAGGAGAATACAGCAGGACGAGGCTGCTGAAGTCAAGGTAAACTATTTGCTGTGAACAACGCACAGCAAAATAGAGAATTTCTCTGTTGTTAGCGCTCAGCGAGCAAACAAAACAAAGAAAGGGAACACGAGTAAAGCAAAGATGTAAAAAGCCTGCCACGCCAAAGAATGTGGAACTGAGAGGAAAGAGAGGGAGAAAAGAAAGATTGAGAAGAGAGAAAGTGAAAGAGAGGGCGTTGAGAGAGCCAAGGAGAGGGTAAATATGGAGGCCAGATAACAAGAAAACAAAGGCAAAGAGAAGAAAATCAAAAAGTGTGTGTGTGCGTGTAAAGGAGAGAGAAATGAAAGGAAGGAAAGACACAGTTAACCGCTCGCAGAACAGAACAAACTCATTTACAGAGCAGTGCCAGACTTGAAAACAATTATCTGCCATCTCCGTTGCCTCTGTAGAAGAGTAGCCTGTTTTGTGGGGCTCTTTGTTTTTCTCAAGGACATATTCATTATTTCAGATGAGACCCATTTGAGTCTAAATAAAGACTTTCTCTCCTCTCTGTCAGATTCACTGGTGCTGTGATGTTGCATCTGAGGGGATGTGAAAACACGTTTGAAAAGGAGTCTGATGAAAGCACTTCTATGCCACTAATGCATGTTCATTAAGTTCAAATTCTCTTTTATTTCCACCTCCCTTTTCACATTTGAGTCCGGGTGCTAATATTTGTGTTTTTGTGGGGTTTTTCTGTGTTTGCACGGTGCACAAGTTCTCTTGAAAAACTGAACGTTCGAGCAATCGTTGACATCTTTTTTTTTTTCTTTCGTTCACCGCCCACGACAATAGTCTTCTGTCCAAACGGGCTCTTTGAAAGCAGGCCGCATCTTCTCCTGTGCATGCATGGAAGAGGAAAAGGCTGGCACTAATCACATCCAGACAAAAGACACCTCTGACAAACAGTAAACAAGGAGCCAGAAGTCTTTTATGACTCACAGGGAACACACACACACACACATTTACAGAAAGTGTTATTCCCAGAAATCATTTGCTGTTGTGTTTGTAGCCTCCTCGCTTCCTCTTAAGGTCATGACGGCAAATGTAAGATGGAATCAAACTGACATGGAGGACGGTGTGGAAAAATAACAGAGCGGGTTTCAGGTCCCATCTTACCTGCTCGGGAGGTTGTCTCGTCTCCGCTGAAAGACCTCTGTGTGTGGAAATGAAAGAGGAGGGTGTACGAAGACAAACAAACACACACACACACACACACACACACACACACACACACACACACACACACACACATACATACACACATGCAAACACAACACACTTCAAATGGCCTTCGAGAGTGCTGCATTCCACATTTAATTGGAAGCGAAAAAATCCAGCATACAGCACCCTCCAAAGTAAACTTCTCACAGTGGCGAGCCAGCCAATCACGCGGGGAGGCCAGGTCTCCAGGGCCCCGCCCTCTCAAAATAGGCACAGATAACCTATTGTTGGAGCTCAAAGAGTGGTCACACACACACAGATGACCTCACACACAAAAAACACATATTCAGAGTAAGTATTACCTCTGAAACCAGCTGCAAACATGTTTTGTGACAAATTGGATGTGAGTGAGCGGCAGGTACCGCGAGTGTTTCCACAGCTATTTAATCCCAAAGATTGTACACGCAACGAGAAACTAATGGAAACTAATGGATCAGAGTAAAAAGCAGAGCAGAGAAAGACACTGAGAAAGGGTGCACTCGGGCTGTGAGAGGGTCAAAAATAAAGGTATCCTTGGTAACTAGTTTAACAAATGTAATATCACATTTACAAAGGTGGATAACCCCCCCCCCCCACACACACACACACACTTTTAGGATGCAAGAGAAACAATACGGATAGGTACATTTGTGTTCTTTAATTCTCACGTGTTAATGAACGACATGACATTTGCACTACAACACGAAAATGACAGCAGGTCTGCGAGCCCATGTGGCAAATTTGGCGACTTCGATCCGAGCTTGTGTGACTGCCACCCGTGTCAAGACGAGGACAAAGGGCAGGAAAATAAGAAGAGTTTTATTTTCAACTGGAATTGTGTTAAATGTATGTGCAGAATTATCTAAATGTTCAAATAAATCAGTCTGACATTTCTTTAGCACCTAAATCAACTAGATGTTGCTGTTTCAGTTATTCTCCCATATTTCACATAATTTAGGGCATTTGTTTTTGCACTGCGTTTTGTTGTGTTTTTTTTTATGCACGATTTAAACTCTCACGCTCTGAAATAAATAAATGTGTCTGAGTCCAATCTGGATTAAAACATTATAATTGTGAGCATTTATCCCTGAAAATCCACAGCTGAATTTTTAAGAGGATGTGAGCACTAGTTTTTATTTAACGCAAAACACACACAGGGGGGACATCTGTGCTGAACGCTGACCAAATCCGCGGCGACTTTGCTCACAATACAATTTTGTTGGAAGTGTTAGAATTTGTTTCAAGTTGATGGCACAGCCTCCATTTTGAGTTGACTTTGATATCATTCTGCGAACAGTGAAATGTCTGGATAAGTGTTGCGTTTAGGCCAGCCATCTGTACCATCTCCAACTCCAGAGCAGTTAACATGCACAGAGCCCTCGAATTAGAGGGGGAGAGAGACGCGGCGGCATTTTAAATGGTTCACTGCTGGCATCTACTGGAGAAACAGAGTAATCCAGGCGCTGAGACAAGCCGACGGACCCTCAGCACTCACCCTCTTCCCTTCCAAGTAGATGATTAAACCCCACAGATGAGGCATCACCTCCAAGTCCAGCATCATACGTACCATGAATAACAGGCATTATGTGGTTTGGCAAAAAGAAAAATGGAAGCTAGACACAGTAGTTAATCATCAACATTATTGCCAAAACTGACAGATTTCCTGATGAGGACCAGTTTTCAGCTAGAAAGTAAAAAAGTGTTAGATGAATCATGTCAGTATACATCTCAACTACGCATCGTGTCTCCTGCTAAGTGTGATGCACATAACATTAGGGACATCTTTCTGAATATTGAGTTGCACAACGCATATTTTAGCACTTGAAAAATGTCTTTATCTTTATATCCTCATTTACACTCAATCTATCTCAATCTATACCTGATGAGTATAGACTTGATAAAGGAAAGCATTTAAGCAAAATGTGTTTTGTTGGGAGTCTTTGAACTATACATTTCGTGAAGTAGAAAGTGGTTTATAGATGTAAAGTGTTAAATCATGGCTCCAATTTCAGGTTAGGATTCAATATTTGCTCAAATGATTACGTGTACTGATCACTTGTCTTTATTGTGGAAGACAACATGTTTTAAATATGTTCGTCACAAAATGATTATATCTCACTACCTCTATGTTCATTATCATTTGCCAGGACGCTGGAGGGAACGCTGGGATGATGAATAGATGGACATTCAACAAAGTGAATGAAAAATAAAATAAACGTTTAAATTGCAAGACAAAAAGGTATAGTCTCTCAAATTCCAAATGGATTTGTGAAATCACTCAATCACTCTGTTGGGGAAATAATGCAAATAACAGCAATAACTCTACCCTATCTTCCATCCACTTTATGTTTATTTACCACAGTGTCAGTGACGAATCCGGCTGCTATAAATGTTTCTCTTTGTCAAGTCTTGTAATGTGTGTATAGGCACGACAGTTAAAAGTGCCGTAAAATCGTGTTAAAAACATAAAAAGGCCCTAAATAACAACATGCATGCGACAAGTTTTAAATCAAGATGTCACATCAGACAGATCATTATTTTCTGTCCCTCAGCTGATCAAGTTCAGTGTGTGTGCAGCTATTGAAAGCCTGCAGAGGAATTTGTCTCCCAAAGTGTCACCAAGTTGGTTGAAAATGGAAAATTACAGATGATTTGAGTGTAATAACATTTCTATTGTTTCTCTTTCTTCATTTTTATGTGTGTGTATTTGTTTACGTCCATGCGTGACTTGGGAAATCACTCCTGACAGAGGAAAGGCAAAAACAATCAGAAAGCTTGTGGGGAGAGCGGTGGCGGCGGCGGAAATGATCTCCTGTGTGAAGGAATGTGATTACTGCGATTCTTCTTTCTTTTTTTTTATGCCCAGCACAATTCTCATCTAATTCTTGTAATTGTTGCCTCATAATATGACACATTCATAACAGCAAATGCATTCAACCGCAGCCTGTTTAGGACGGCGTGGATTGAGTTAGAGAGTTCGTCCGTTACAATAAAGAACAAAGCACCCCCCTATCTTTTTCAGACATTTCTCTCTTTGCGATGCTGAGTATGGCTCTGAGGTTGTCAGAGAATTCAGGCAAACAATGCATCGCTTTGAGATGTATCAAGAGCTCCACAATAAGATCCTGTGTTGTTGATCACTTTGAAAGGGATGGAGAGGAGAGATAGGCTGAGACAGAGACAAACTCCAGACAAAAGGGATTGTCTTGATTGTTTGTCAGGAGCGCACTATGAGTGGCGATGGCTTCGAGGATAACAGTGATTGAGATTAGGCCCCGCTGAGAAAGAGAAAGAGGGGGCGAAAAAAAAAAAGAGAGGAGAGAAAAGGAGCGAGGGAAGAAGAGTGAAGAGTGGAGAATAGGGATGTGACTAGACTAGAAGAGAGCTCTGTGATAACTGCCAGCCAACAGCCTGTTTGATCCTGAGGGATGGCAGAGGGATGTAAGGCGTTTGAAGCTGACAATCCCTTTGTGATGATAACACATGTTTTTCAGTGCGCACGCTGATCCTCCCTCTCCTATTGTATTACGGGCAGCAGACGGCAGCTACCTTTAGGCCCGGCGCGGGTTATGAGCAGCTGTCGGCATTGTGGGAAGTGCTGCTAATCTGCTTCAGTATCTTTAGCCCCTCGTTTAGCTCTTTGATCCGCTCCCATTATGCCTCCCTTCCCATCACAATGAGTTACTGAGCTTGGCGAAGCTGTGCTGGAATGTCGGAACAGATAGCAGGAAAGAGGGAGAGAGAAACGGAGGAAGAAACGCACAATGCTCCCATCAGAGGCTGGTCTATTAACAGATGTCTCTTACTGTTGTTCCATGTGTGTCTCTCTCCGAGCCTCTACATCTGTCACAGCTAGTCAGACAGAGAGACAGGACCTCTCAAGCACCACAGAACTCTGCCAAGCCCTCCATTTATTCTCCACCACTCTATTCAGCCAGGGGCTGTGGTTAGGAGCAAGGTTTTGACTCCCTCAAGGCACAAGCACAGTGGTTAACATCACCTCAAGTCAGGGTTTAAATCCCAGTCTCTTGCCTTTTCTGCTTCTTCCCACAGTTCAAAGACACGTGAGGCAGGTGGGTGACACTGAGGAGCTTATTCTGGTCATAGTAGGATGCCACGACTGTACAAGGCAAGCAAAGTGATTTTTGGTAATTTTGTAGTCAGGGGGGGAACAGCACACCTGCTGCACTGTAGCAGGATTTACAGTAGAGAAACACATCGTCAGTGGGTAAAGAAGAGGCCGGTGTCGGTCATGACTTATCACTGCTCTGTGTTATAGCACTCCGACGCTTGTGGGATCAGGAGTCATCAGTCAAAAGTCATCACAAAAGGAAAGGAGCGCCTTAAATTAGAGATTAAGATATATATCTGGTAAAGTATCTGACTGAAAAAGTATCCTGTCTGTCTGTCAACTCAAGGAATCATTATTTTCATATTTTCCCAGCAGGAACTTTCCCAGGGGGCCAAGAACGTTTTGAGGGGCTCAGTGTTTCCACCAGAGGGACCAGGGTTTAGATTTAGTGTTGATACTGTGCCCCTGCTGTTTGTTCTCAACATTGTCCGGTATTGACAATTGGTGAAGCCAAAGACAATTTTCCACAACGTTCTGGGATAGTTTCAGTTTCTGGAAACAAAAGTTCCAGGGACTTTTGGTCAAAAAAGACCAAATTTCCAAGTCAAAGATATAAGCCACTGTTTTATCAAAAATAAACTCAAGCCAAAATGCGGAAAACTGGCAGGTAATTTCTCACAACCTATCACTGTTTTGAAGACGTTTCCAGCATCCTCAAAGACTCCTCCATCCTGCCAGAACCATAAATACTCAGTCCAGTGCAGAAAATTGTATCCAATTTCCCCCATGCGACTTCATTCCTTCAAACAAAGGAATTCTTGTTGATACAGTTTTGCATCACTCAGACTTTTCTCATCAGGCTCATTTACCTACATTTATCTTTTCTTTCTATCATGTGTTTGTGAATAATAAGGTGTTTATATTTTGGGTGGCAAAATCAGTGATGAGTGGATATAGTAAGGTACACACTGAGGCAACGTTGAAAGTAATGAATCATTTTAGGCCAAGAGCAGGACATAGTGTGATCAGAGAAGCAATGCAAATACAGTGCAAATACAAAATACACCTTAAATCACTCCTGTTTCATTATTCAATATTCTCCTGTGCCTCTCCTTCCACTTAAGTGCAGTTAAGTTCAGTGAGAGTCATCAAAATATCCAAAACAAGAAAAGAAAAAGAAAAAGGTTTCACCTCCTGCGGTGGTGAAATGGCAGACACGGGATGTAGGCTAATGGGCTAATTATGACTAAGAAACAAATCAGGTATGAGACAAATGTCTTTTAACAGCTTTGACTGAGTAGTAGGCTATAATGAGATGAGGTGGGTGTAGTGGAGGTGTGTCTGTGTGCGTATCATTGTGCGTGTCAGTTGGGGGGGGTGTGCGAGCAAGCCGCAGCGAGCGGAGTGGATACAAGCTGCACACAATTAACAGAAACATAAATATCTCGCCGTGCTTAAGCAAGCCATTAATCAGATATAAATAGAGCGAAGGAGCCCTTTGTGATTAACGAGGTGAGACTCTGCTGCTAATTACTGCTTCCCTCTCCTCTGGTAATTAGGTTGGGGCTTTGAATGGGGATGAACAAGACTGCCCTGACCCCATCCCCCCCCCCCCCCCCCCCACACACACACACACACACACACACACACACACACCCACACACCAACACCCCGCAATTGTTCTGTTTTGCTCTCTGCTCCTCTTGTTTGATTGTAGTAGGGTAGTAGGGTACATGTATGTGAGTGTGTTCGTGTGTGTTCCTGTCCCTCTTTTTTCACTTTGTCTTTCTTCTGTGGTGAGTGGTGTGTGTTGTGGGTGTTTGTTAATGGGATGGCCAAGGTGAGACACAGACCATGATCTTCTTCTGATCTGCATGTGAGGGGGAAATGCAGGTTTGATATAAAAATACACAGGATTGACATCATAGACGTCAGTCGCCCATAACGCTGGACGTTAGTCTGGTACCTGGGATGACCAATACATTTTACAGCAACCACAAGCACACAGCAACATGTATATATACAGTGCTTAACAAATTTATTAGACCACCTGCCATAAAAAGGAGAAAACACATATTTAAGAAATCTGTCAAAAACTAGTTTCAAACTAAAAATGTTATTGTTATTTATTAGACAAACTGGAACAACTAAATAGTCCTTATTCACATATATTAACCAAAAATCTTAATATTTTGTATGACCTCCTTTGGCCCTGATAACAGCTTGCATTCTTGCTGGCATTGTTTTTATGTACTTTTCGACAGTCTCTTTTGTTATTGAGTTCCAAATAGTTTCTAGCTTTTCCCAGAGACTTGCTTTGGATTAAACTTTTGTGCGATCTATTTTTGAATTCAATAAATCCCAGATCTGTTCAATAGGATTCAAGTCGGGACTTTGATTTGGCCAGTCCATCAGTTCCAGTACTCCAGATTCCTTTTTCTTGGTCAAGTAGTCTCTGCACAGCTTTGCAGTATGCTTGGGGTCATTGTCTTCTTGGTATATGAACCCACGACCAATCAGGTTCAATCCAGAAGGGATTCCATGATGCACCAAGATGTTGTGGTAGACCTTCTTGTTCATGATACTGTCGATTTTAACTAATTTGCCCATGTCGTTTCCACAAATGGAACCTCATACCATAATGGAATCTCCACCGTGTTTCACTGTGGGTGCAATGCATCTAGCATCAAAACGTTCTCCAGACATAAACAAGACGATGCTGACCGAAGAGTTCAAACTTGGACTCGTCCGTCCAGCGTACCTTCTTCCAGTCATCTACAGTCCAGTGTTTGTGCTCCCTGGCAAATTTTGGGCGTTTTTGGATGTTTGCAGGCTTCAATAATGGCTTCTTAGCAGCTATTCTTCCCTTTAAGCCTAGTTCCTTCAGTCGTCTGCTTATGGTCATTCTGGAGACTTTCTCAGATTCTAATCTAGAAGCATTAATCTCTGCCTGAAGATCAGCAGTGGTCTTCCTTCTGTCTCTAGTACTTAAAATCTAGCTTTCGTTTTCGGCCTCTTCCTTGATGCAATTTGTAAGTACCAGTCTCTGCAATCGAGTCCATGGCATACTTGACCACACTGTGAGAACACTTTATGTCTTGCCCTATTTGTCTCAAAGACCATCCAGCATCATGAAGTGCTTTAATTCGGACTCTTTCTTTCTCAGTGAGTTCCCTACGCTTCACCATTTTGAACAGGAGTGAGGAATTCACGTTTTTATACCCAAATTTGAGCCAGCACACTGGAATTCTCTGAGAAGTCAGAAATGAATCAAGAATAACATACAACCACTAAAATACATTTTTCTGTTCAGGAATGCCAGTAAATAACTGTAATTTGGCATCTCAATCAAAAAATAATAATGTGCTTTACTATTTCTTTCTGCTTTTTTGTAAAACAGTAAATTTGAAAATTCATGGATAACAACAATAATTACATTTTAGCATTAAAGATATCATTTTGATTAAAGAGCTTGCACATACTGGTGCATTAACCATTACAGAAACATAAAAAAATATTTTGGTAATCAGCAATACTGTTAATTTAGGGCAGCGGTGGCAAACACCCTACACTGGGTGGTGGTCTACTAAATTTGTTAAGCACTGTATATAATAATCTATAAGCCTGATTTGACATCTTTTTATGTCCTTTGTCTTTCTTGCCCTTCGTGCCCAGCTTGGAGCTGCAGTGGTCCAGGGCCCCGGCAGAACCCAAGAGTGCAAGAGCTGCTCTGGCTCTGAGACATGGGCCACCGCAGGGCCACTGCAGCTCTCTCACTGTCAAGTTCAACAAGCAATTAAAGGCGAGTGCAAACTGCAACAAGCGTAATGCTATTCAGATTAATTCAAACATTGCAGGTAACCAGCTTACCTACTGCACATGTATGGCTACTTTGGCCTTACAGGTCAACTAGGCTAGCTATTAGGCTATGAGGCATATGGCTAGATACTGTAAGTTGGTAGCAAGAGCATAGTTGGCTTCACAATGGCTTTCACATCGCTTTGTGCCTTGCCACTGTTTACTGGGCTTCATCATAATGTTAATAATGAAGAGCAGTTGGGGGAAAGAAAGTAGACTCCTCTCCCCGTGGAGGTTCAACTTAGCCAAAGAGATTGTTCTGCCTGCAGAGAAATGAGATTGTTCTGCCTGCCTGAAATGTTTGTTGCTAAAACCCCACTCCACGGGGACTTTGCCTTATGAGTTTGGTGAAATGACAGCTGACGGATGTGCATCACAGCCGTGTCAACACTTCTCTCCTCCCGGGCCTCCGCCTCTGACTACCGACAGGCTTACTTTCCCCCACTTCCCATCACACACACACACTCTGAGCTCTGGTGACATACAAGTGTAATCCATTACTACACACTTACAACAATTGTCTTCAGTTGGAAGAGGCTGCTATGACCTTTTTATGGGAAATTAAAATAAGTGGAGGCGCAGAACAGCTGATATTGGATTCTGTTGTTAATTAATGTGTGTATCATCCGGGTGGATGAAGCCAGGGGGAGGAAGTTAATTGAATTACAGTCAGCGAGTTGGATAATGCACTGTTGTAATTGTTCGACTGTATAAGACAGCGCTCACATTAGAGAGACGAAAGGCAGGCATGATTTGCTTCCAGAGAATGGTAAGAAATTACTTGTTTGGTTTTGGGGTGTGAGGCATGAATGGGTTTCTAATTTAACCCATGGGATGGCAAACTGTAAACATGTGCACTGTCTATGCACTCATTTACTGACAGCACTTTTCACTCTATCCCATCTTATAGTAGCTTTTACTGACTAATAGGACTAACAAATAATGTTTCGTCAGACTAGAGCTCACCTAGTCACTTTTTGAATTCTGTCCATATTGCCTTTATTTAGGCTTATTTTTTCACATTTGGTCCCCCACAAAGGCCCAGGGCTAAATGTTGCAAAGCAAAATAAGCCTATTTCAATGTGATGTTTTCTTCAGCAAATTCAGTATTTTCTTGTTTGCTTTGAATCGAGAGGTTCCATGCAAGGCATATTAACGAGCTGCCTTTATTTTAAATATAGAAATCTCTGCTAATAAGCGTTAATATCACAAATACTAAATGTCGAATAGGATTATTTTTGTACCATGTGGTGAGCTTTCTGCCAGGTTTGGGGACCTGCACACACACACTAATTCCTTTCTATGGGATGTGCTGCCATCTTGTGGTCATCTCTGGTACAACCTTAAAAACACAAGTATCTTCCATTTGAAACATTTCTCAGTAAGAATGCATGTATCAAATACATGACTTACACTGTCTTCTATGCTTGGCATACAAAAGATAGCTTCAACGGCCTACAGCATTCAAGTTGCTTATCAAAGCTCATTACATCACAGCTCAAACAAATAGCAGACCCACTGCATGGGTTAATTCACAACTCGCACATCAACAGGTTGACTGAACAATCTAAAAAAGCAATGAAGCAACAGCAGCAACAACTCAGCTTTAGTGCCCAGGCAAACTAGCATACATAATATGGCCTCCATAGCTTTAACAACTGCATAGAAAGGAGTTAAATACTCACTGACAGCCACAAAGAGACATTTAAACACTTGGGAGAGAAACCAGTGAGCAAAGAGACAGAGACAAACAGAAATAAGAGTGTATTTGACTCACGTTTTTCCTGACCTTTACGCCCATTCTTCTTTCTTTCATGAAGTTTCCATGTCATATAATATCCCACTGACGGTCATTTTGTTTGTTGACAGAACTCATCTCTTTTCTGCTCGCTAACTAGCAAAACATTGCAGCTGCTATCACACCATCAGCAACTCTGGAGAACAAGCTAACACTGCAGGTTGTTTCACTTATCTTCTGAACTTTATATTGTCTGTTGTCAGGCTTGTACAACTTGTGTCACAGTTCCAGAGACCTGTCCATTCAGTGTTGCAGTGGTGGAGGCCACTACTTTCTTTCTTTTTTAGCTTTCTTCCCTTTGCTAGACTTCAGTAAGGTTGCAAAACCATCTTGGAACACACCGACCAGCTGACGTTTACCAGCCATTCGCCCAGAGGGGGCGCTGTTTCATCAATTAAACTAAATGAAAAGTGGGGAAGGCATGGCCACAACATCGAAATAGTAAGTGTCTAATAAAGAAAATCATTAAATATTTGATATAAAACTACACTGACAGCTACTTTGGTAAATTATTTTACTCGTCTCGGCAAAAAAAATGACCCCCCCGATTTTAATTGATTTGAACTCGTAAACTTAGCAGCAAAGACAGAGAACTCCCAGTTTGACAGCTAGAGACACAAGATGGAAAAAAAGACACATAAGGGTAAATATACTTTATTTTTCAAAGCATGTTTACAGTATTGAAAATGTCTTTTTTTTTTTTATTTCACCTCTTACCCCAGGCAGCCATTCACTTTTAGAAAACAAAAAAATAAAAGAACTCCCTCTATGTACATTCATTCACATTTGAGAACAAGCAAAGATATTATAACATTTGTTTACTGTACATATGAACATATGCTAAAGTGGCCAGAGAGACTGAACGACAGACTTTTTACAATGTTAAATACAAACACACACACACACACACCTGTGAAAGGTTCATATTATTACCAGTACTAAGATGACCCATGTATGATGTATAGTGAAAAAGCATTCATTTGTTTTAGATGGATGGGGAAATAAAATCTTTACAGAATATTTCAGCAGTATCATTTTTAACATTTTGAAAACTCTGATTATGTGGCAGTCGAATTTGTCAAACTGCATTCATTTACGTGTAAACCTAGTCTGACTGTACTAACGGGACACCCAACAGAAAACAATCATTCACAGACCCTTACCATGTTCCCCATACACAACTCAAACAGGTGACTTAATCAAAACCATTTACCATCAAATACACTTTTATGGAAGATTTTCACATATGTTAAAAGCCAATGTACGTACATTTCAAATTCACATTCGGCCCAACTCAAACTACTTCTTAATTCTTCCGTCTTAATTCACCAGCTTGAAATACATGCAGCACTGAATTTAAGAAAGATGTGAAGTAACAGGCCTAACCTTCAAACTTCAAAACTGGTAGTACAAAATAAATTTAAAAAAAACAGGTAGACTAACACTTTAATGTCTACTCCTTAGCTACTACTGTGTGGGAGTGTTGACATGGAGTGGACAATCCAGTCTTGTCAATAACAGTCTCTTCACAGAGCTACTCGGAGCAAACTTGTTACACCAGAGACCACCTGGGCAAACATATCCTTTGCAAACTGCTTTGGAGTAAACAAGAAAACTTGTTTCACCACATTTTACATGTGACGTCTATGTTTAAATTGCTCAGGAAGCTAAGTGCTCTTCTGGAACTTTTGTACTTTCTGTTTTTCCAATATGCTGTATTTGCCCAAGAGTCATCTGTTGCTGCATCAGCAAACATCCACACACTCTCAAGGACCTCAGCTTCAACATTTCCATTTAAATAGGTATAAAAAAGTCTATATAATTGTTATTCTAATTCTCTTTGTGCTACATGGAAAATGATACAGTATGCATTATGTACAAGCAAAAAAAACAAATGTCAGCACTTTGGTGTAGGCTTGTTGAAGTAACCAACAGATGAACTTGTTTTAGTTTTTAAAAAAACGGTTAACATGAAGTTGTAGGATGAATATCAAGAAGTTACTGACAGCAGTGATTGGTTTTTTTTTTCTCCAACAGATGGTGCTCTTGCCTCTCAGGTCCCACCAACAGCTGACTTTCATTACATTTTCTTTAAACTACAACACAGATGTGTCTAACTTAGCCAAGTTAAGACAACCAACTCCCCAAAGTCCACCTTTCTACAGACCTTCATTTCGACATTGGCCGCTTAAAACAATGAATGCCAACAGTGGCTCAGCAATCAGTCAGTCAGCGAGGCCATATCACACTTACATTAATTACACACATGAATGAAAACTGGTCTACAAGTGTATAAAATGGCCAGTCCTTAGTTCATTAGGAGTGAACAGCAGTGTTTTGTAATATTACAGATTCCAAAACCTTCCCTGACATGGTACAGACAATATAATGGTTTGGTCTCATTTTGTACAGCTTGTCTTACGGTCGACGTCACAGTGAATGAAGCCCCTTGACGCCGCTGACTTACCATGTGAACTACGACCAAATGTCCTGTCTACCATTATGAACATGGAATGTTCAAATTACAGTGAAATGTAAGCTCGTCCCCAATTAAAATGTATACAAAAACCAAGTGTCAAAACAAACAATGAAACGTACATTACAGTGAAAATCTCCCTCAAGTCAAAAAGCTGCTCGGTACGGTGCAACCGTTTAAACTCAAAGGAGTGGTTGGATGTAAACACAAGACGCTCTCCTGCAACTGGATGTTTCTACCTTCAGTCTAGAAAGCCAAAACACACAAGCCCTCACCAAACTACACAGCAACAATGACTACATGGCTATTACGGCACACCACCCATGCTGGAGAAAATAAGGGTGAAAACAAGAGAGTCACAAGGCAGGCCACAAGTTTTTTGTTTTGTGTGGTGTGGCTCATACCACGTGGGATTAAGGGACAGCCCTTGCCTTTCCTGGTTGGCATTTTTTTGTCCATCTTGGTTCCTCAGCAAACAAAGTAGGCTTTGTGTTGCTTTCACGTCATTTTAAATTTGGTCATTAGCTGGGCTACCTCTTGAGGGTTTTTTCCTCATGAATGTGCATATGAGAAAGGTGTCTCCAGGCAATTAGATTAGTGTTTGGGCCACCTGTCAGTCATGTAGGTGGTTACTATGTATTGGCTGTGAAGGAGGTGACATTCCACCTACGTCGTAATTATAGTGATTTGAGCTACAAGAAAAGCTGCTTACATACACAATACGCTGACATCATGTTAATATCCTAATTGATATTAGAATAATTGAAATGACCACAATAAATTTAGCTATGTGGGCTTCACATTATAGCAGGACTTAGGTCTCTACTTCACACTCGCCCACAGTACAAATGATCTGGGCTACCTCCTGGTTAACAAAGGTGTGACAGCAGATGATGGATAAGATTGTGGTCCATTCAATCTATAAAGATAAGGACATGTAGAGGGGACCTGTAGGCACTGAACAGGACAGACTCTCAGTCTGGCTCTTCCCTACATCCACCCCAAGAGGGCGCTCTGCAGTCGTCAGCAGGCTTGAAGGGAGGAAGAGCAGGAGGAAGAGAAGATGGGGGGGTGGGGGGGTGGCGGCTTTATTCGGGTAAGCTCAGCGCAGCCGCCTCTGGTTTCATCTTGAAGTACTGGTTGAAGCGCAGGACTGCATATCTGAGAGTAGAGACACACAGAGAGAAGAGCAGAGTCAGCGTTAAGATAAAAATGTACGTGACATAATGGCTAGATGGATACAAGTGCAAAAATATCTGTGCAGTGAGATGACACAAGTAATATCAATCTGGATGCTTCGCATTTTGTTCTTAAACACATGATTAAATAACTGAAATCTAGCTACATAAAATAGCTCATGATAAAAGTGATGGTTTATTTCACGATGGACATACCCCAAGAAGTCAAAGTCGATGGTGGAGAACTTGGCCTGAATCAGAGCCCAGAGACCCCAGAAGAAATGAGATGCCTACACACAGAGGACAGAGAGAACAACACAGAGACACAAAGGATTAGCATGTACTCTCCGTCTAAAAGTAAATGTCGTTTTTAATTATCCAACACGGCTCACCCAAGCATGTACAAAGCCAGCAGAAGCCCTATGGCAACAACAACAAATAGCCGGCACAGAAACACAATTGCTTCACTGGCCCATCCTCCACACTGTCCTCTTTTTCCTCTTGACAGTAAACAAGGCAGAATGCGGCTCAGGGGAGAGGGCCGAGCCTCACAAGGGTTAGCGGTTGTCATTAAGAGGGCCTCCCATATGGTGGCAAAGCACATGACAAACAGCCTCCTCTCATATTCAGAGCAGGCAGTGCAGTTTATTGCCCACATCACTCCGTACTACTGTTTAACCCATATCACACTATAATCCATGTTTACTGACCCAACACCTGGCAGCTGGCCTGGAAAATCCACCCAGAACAAGGCCCCAGGATGCTTACTGCGCTCTACAAGTGCTCAATTTCAATTCTTTAGTTTTGACTGTTGTTGGGGAAAGGGCATGGGACAGCAGTTATAGAGAAAGAATGACTAAGACAGGCATGAGCAATTGTCCTTGACCATACAGTGTATGCCAAATCAAAATATGTCACCATCTTGGTCTTTATAACTCAAGACTCGACCATAGCCAAGACTAGCCAGGTGCACACTCTACAATAATCTAACGCATGTACAATCCAAATGCTTACCAGGGCAAATCGGTTGACTTGGACATAAAGAATCTCCACCTGGCTGTCAGTCACTTCACCGCTCTGGCCTTTGTGCTCCATATAGGCCTCCAGGTAGGAGCGGATCCACTGCAGCTGAAAGGCCCGATCTGGGTAGTGACTATAATCCACCTCATTCAGGCCTGCAACACATAAACACACACAAGTTAAAACACTCACTTCATACACACATCTTTTTATTTTTACACACACACACCAAGCAGTACAAGTTACACTTACCAGCAAACTCATTGAAATGGTTCCCAATGTCGTAGGCTTGGTAATTGTACCCAGCATACTCGTAGTCAATGAACTTTACATTGCCTGGAAAGAGAAGCAGCGTTGTTTAGACAGAGACACGGGGAGCAGGCACAAAATGATTGTTGTTTTTTTCCCTTTGATTACTCAGAATGTCAAGGCTTTTCATTTCATACTGTAACTTTCTTCCTGTCTGCCTGGACTGGCTGGCTAGTTAGCCGATTGTGGGGCAAGGAGTAAGAGCTTGCATTTTGAGGAAAGTAGACTGTACAGAGAGAAATCAGCACAGAAAATGACGTAAAGGGGATTAAGGGACACATTTAGAAATATGCTTCTGAAAATAACTGCTGACAAACACTTCCTACACATGCACTATAATGCTGTTTAGGACAAATACAGTCATGCCGTTAAGATTTATGGACGTCAGAGTCAACATATATACAGAATAAAAGTTCTTGTTGAGTAAATGTGGGACATTTTATGTTGTCTTTGCCATTTTAATTTGGTAAACCTACGAACTGCAAGAGAAGCAATCCAAAAGAGAACATATTAAATATTCACCGTCATTCTCCGATAATATTTTAGTAAACAGATTAGATGTACCAGTAACTGAGCTATCAGCCTTTTTCTATGAGACCGCAAAACAGGCAGCCGGGATTCATTAGCAGAGATGAAAACGTGCAAGTCCTGATGCAACACATGGAACATGTACAAAAATGTAGGGTGGGAAAAAAAAGGAGTGCATCTGGCTTTTCCAGAGAATGTTTGTTTTGGATACATGCACAAAATAAAAAGGAAAAATGGCCAAGTCAAAGTTATGTTTTGAAGAGATGGAAGGGGGAAAAGAGAAACAAAAGCAGAGGGACAGAGGAAGGAAGATTGTAAAATACAAAGAGACAGTCAGGTGGTCTGTAAAAAAAAGTACAGTGAGCTGCCAAAGCAAATGTACAGCAACACACTGCTTGATACACGCTCTCAGCACTTTGGCTTACAGCTCTTAGATACACACTAAACCATACGGACACGCCAATTTAAAGTGTTTTTATAGTCATGTTATGTTTATGAGGGTATTATGAAGTCAACCCACAGAGTTCTACACTACCAGCTTGAATGCTTCAAGTTTCTCATCTGAAAAAGTGTCTCTTTTACTGCCCATGAAATAAGGGTGAAAATGGCTGAGGAGCACAGCTGATCAGGGTTAGGGTTAGGGTTATATAAATGTAATTTTAAATCTGATGTTGGAGCGCAGAGAGGAAGGGTTAAAGAATGTGTTGCTGTCTGAGTGCATTTGTAGGCCACTGAAAATATGAGGTGTCTGCATTAACGATGAACAAAGAGGGAAGCGTTCAGTCATGAAGTGGTTGATCTCAAAATACAAACCCTTACTTACAAGCCTGGTGGTTACAGAGACATTAACATAAAAAAAAATACATTTAATAAAATGTCTCAACTCTTAAATCTTTTGGTTTGTTTTGGCCTTGGCTAATGTCTTTGCCTTAACATGGAAAATTCGTTTTTGAGGTGGTGCTGGACTACAGAGAAAGACACTTTGAGGTGGGTTACCAGCCGGCGTGTAGGTCCTAGCGGGACACAACTGAACACCTCCGGGCAGTGGCTATAGCCCCCCTGTGCAGCAGATGAAAAGGTTGGGGCAAACACATCTTTCACACATGCTCACTCTCACACTGACATATTTTGTCTTTTATCCATTCTTGCTCCCAAGCACAGTGTCGAAACATCAGGCCCTGCTGCCAAACTCCCACTCCTTTTCTCCTCCCCTCCCTCACACAACCTCACTTCCCCCTTGTCACGACACTCCCCTCCAATGCTCCCTTCCCATTGGCCCACTGTGAACCCAATAGCGTGACACCTCTGCTGCTTCTGCAAAGGACAGAATCTTTGAGAAGGCTTCCTGTTGGCTGCTGAGCTGCAGATTTTGTGGCACTTGGGACTGAGTAAAATGTGCAAAAAATAGTTTTTTCTTTGCAAACATCTGAGTAAAGTGAGAGGGGCAGCGGAACATTCAGTGTTGGAGGCTGAGAGACCAAGTAAAGAGAGACAAAAAGAGAGAAGAAAAGTACTACAGCACTTGTGGAGAGTATATTTTAAACTTTTAACGATATCTTTGGAAAACTGACAAAAAATGACTGAGCTTTCACCACTTCTGTTGATGGTATTGAGGAATACAGGAAGTGGTGGCTTTGCTGTCGCGTTTGGCAGACAAGTGGTTATCAACTCAGCAACTACAGCTGAGCAGAAGTGACAGGAAGCAGCAAGGTAGCTGTTCGGCCTCTTTTCATGCCTACTCTGTTTTTCAATTCAACAAAAGGCTGTAAGTGCAGAAAAAGACAGCGATTGACTCCAACACTTTGGACTTTGGACAGCTTGAGTAGGAGATGAAGTCTCCAAATTATTGTGGTTGTCATTTGTAGTTGTGGTCTACTTGTGTTCGCATTGTTAGGACATATGTGATTACACCAGAGGTACTGGGATAAGCGAAAATTCCTTTCTATTCTGGCATCTATTCAATAATACTTCCAAACGGAAGTACTGATAACCTCCGCCTTACTTAATGAAGCCTGAAACATGATTCTGCAAGTCTACAAATATGCATAGATGACTTTTACAAGAGATCTATGCAATACATTAACTTGACACCATCATGTGCACTCTGTGGCAATGTTGCGTTTGTCACAACTGAATGTAGAAGAGTTTAAGGGAGTTCCGCGTCGGCTCAATCTCAGTGATAGTGGAGTACATTCCTTGCTGAACCAATCAGCACTTGTTTGATGTGCAGTTCTGCACATCTGCTCCTCTGTGAGCTACGGTTACCCAGAAACCCTTTGCTTATGTGCGCTTAGGCAAATGTATTCCCCCGCATTTTTGCAGAAGCATGTTTCAGCTTTAAAAGGATAAAGTTGATGATATTCTATATTTTAGTTAATGTCAACAAAATCCCGTCAAAAGACTAAAACCAATAATGCGTTCGTCTTTCTCTCAATACTTTACGACTTGTCTTTGCTCTCAGCCCCAATTCATTGTTGGTTTTGATCTCTTCATGGGGTTTGTTGACACTAAGAAAAATACAGAATATCACTGGACACATCCTTTCACTTACATGGTCTGACCAGTGATCTGTACTGATGCTATGAAATGGAAATTGCGGCATAAAAAAGGAGCAGCGACGGAAAGTAGCTTTGCATTTTAGGCATTTGGCTGGCGCTCAGAGTGACTTATAGCAAGTGCAAACCATAAAAAAACATGTGTGTAATAACCAGTATCGTAAGTAGCCTAGCTACTGTAAGAGGGACAACTGGTGGGCGAGTAGCATTGGAGGGTAATAGGTAGGTACGTGGCTCCTACTGCTGCCATGAACTCATCCCGATTAGCCTGAGCAGTGGACAGACTACGCGAGGGCCCTCAGAGCCGACTGTGCGTGCGGTTTGTCTCTCTCCATTGCCTCCCCAGGGCCGGGCGGCGCAGGGCAGCCACAGCCTCAGCTGTCATTCCTAGGGGAGAAAGGCTAGACACAAGGAGCTGTGAGAAGGGCCCCACCCCTCGTCGCAAACCGACGAGGGGGCTGACAGCTCTCAAACACCCCCCACCCCACCTCCCAAATACATAAAAATACCTTTTACTTTCTCCCACCCCTCCCCCGCTTATTCATTCTCACCGGTTTACCCCGCCATTCTTCTGCTACAAAGACAATGACTAGAACAGTTTCATTGACTGGTACATTCTCAGTCTCTTACACCGGTGTAATTAAAGTCGCTCAGTAAGCATGTACGTTTTCCTGAGGACAGGTTGCTTGACATTTATACCATCAAAAAAAAAACCCAGAAACATTGCTAAAGCACCAAAAACATGTGCTGTCAACAAAACTGAGACTTGGTAGGTGGTATGAAGTAATGGCATTGTTTGTTCAGGCTGATAACAGTGGTTTACGTTCTAAGTTTTCAACACAGAATTAGAACGACAGATCAGAGTCAATTTTGTGAAAAAAAAAAAACAAAAAAAAAAGAATGAAATCCAAATTAGAAACAGCTTCACTTTCCACTTCTGAACAAGCCCAATGGTCCTTATTACTGGGGGCCTCCCAGGATTTAAAACTGAAATCTGGAAGACTAAAATCTGTGACAGATTAGTTGCTTTCATACATAATTGCCAACTTTATTGGAGGCAGATGCACATAACTTTGCACCACACTCCAACCTCTATCAATCAACACACCGCTTTAATTTGTGTAGTGCCCTATTTCAAATGAGGATTCCATCTAAAGCCAAACAATGCATCCAAGTAACAGGATCATCTTCTCTGACCGTTCTAATTCTTCGCCTGCAGCCCACTGCAAACACTGACAATGAGTGAAGCATGTGACTAGCGTTGAGGAAGTGCAGTTAATGCAATCCTACCTGAGCGCAGGGACCAATGCAGTTCACACTACAACACAATTCAGTCACACAGTAATGTCCATGACTACACTTGTGCAGTTTATACTCACCTGCCTCCTGGTTATAAATGATGTTTTTGCAGAGCAGGTCGTTGTGGCAGAGGACTACGGGGGAGCCCAGCACCGACAAGCTCTGCTGGAGCCACACCAGCTCTTCTCGGAGGCACTGCGGGCTGGGCACCTCCAAACTCAACCTGGAGGGGGCAGAGAGTCAAACAGGGTGAGTATTGTATATTGGAAGAGGAAGGAGCATTGAGAGTATTCATAGAAAAGGACAGAAGGAGGTAAAGTCAGTACACAGAACCTGAAACTAGACTTAGAAACAGGAACAGAAAATAAGAAGCATGAAAAGGGAAGAGAAGGAAACAATATAATACAAAACAATAACAATAGCGTACTATAATTTTAGACAGGCAAAACAATTCATGGAGCAAAAATTGAGGAAAAACAAAAAGTGATTCATAATTGCACAATCTCAATGGAAATTAATCCACAACAAAAAAAGAATTACTCCATAATAAAGTTAACTAAATCCCATGATCTGGGAACAGAGCCTCATGTTATATAGAATTTTGTCAATTTAATTGCAAATACACGAACAACACACTTCTCAACGATGCCTAACATGACAACAGCTGTGTCTGTGTCTCACAAAAACCTAATTTGAGCAAAATGGGAACATTTCTGAAAATAATATCGGCGGTTTCTCTTACTGTGTTAATATTTGGGTGGCCTCCATGGAAATCAACAGCCTGCAAAGTCAATGTTTGTTTTGGGTGCCAACATACACAAAAGATAGTTGTTGACACCAATGCAATTTTCAAACAATCAAGACTTAATGGTGCCAAAGTACCCGAAGCGTTTGAGAGCCCGAGGATTATCATAACTCAATTAGCCTTTGATGTAGCGCACCTGACACAAACTGAATGGACCTTATGTAAGCTACTTATTCAGGTGAAGATAATAGGAGCTGGAATGCTTTTAATAATGACACAGAAAACAGTAGCAAGTTTCCTGCTGTTTAGAGAGACACAGTCATTCTCTCTGTTGTGTTATCTGCCAGGAATGCCAGAGCTGTAAAATGAAGCCACACCTGCTGAGATCAGGAAAGGAATTCCCTGTGCTTCCTCGGACATGTGAGAAAAGTACAACTGATTATGACTACTCTCGTGTTGAGCCATTGCACATGGGGGTTGTTTGGATCATTTGCGACTCACAGATAAGAGAGGTGGGGGGGGGGGGGGGTCATAGTTCCACGTGGAGATAACTCAGAACAGAAATATACAAGAGGCAGAGGCTGTTTTGGACTATTCAGTCGTCTTTTAAATAGGTCTTAAAACATCTATAAATTTAATATTTATGATACAAGTTCTTTTCAAACCTATTTATTTAGGGATTACTTTTTACGCCCACTTAAATGCAGAAGAGGGTTCGTAATAAAATATGACAATATGAATATTTATACTTTTTTTTTTCAATCAGTATAATGATTTTGAAAGGTTTGTTCTTGCTTTGTTTTTAGCTATTTATTTATTGTTTTAATCAGTGGTGAATTCAAGCCTATGTACTATTATGCAATGTTCAATTGCATAATGGCTATTTAAAACCTACAGATAACCTGTAGGGTATTCATGAACTGTATGACTTGTTCTAAAACACTTTTCTCCCTCTCTCCGCCAGACCTGTGAGAATGAAACTGAATTAGGCTTTTTAACTTTCATTAATGTACCGAAACATTTAAAGAGGCATGAGGGAAAGTCTGACAGTCCATCAGCCACATCTCAGGGTCTGGCAGATTTCAGTAACTACAGTCTTCTATATGGCCTCACCTAGCGTTCCGCTCAGGGTCCTTTAAGTACTTGGGGATGAGGGCAAAGTACTTGCCCATCTTCAGCCACAGGTCAGACTGGGGCACCCAGCCATTGTGGGCATGGATGGCATGATACTTGGCCAGCTGCCTGGCAATGAGCCTGCAAGGTAGAAGAGACAGAGAAATGGGAGGATTTGAATGAGATCAGCAAGCAGCGATGTGTGACTGGGCATATATTATTGTCAAAATGACAACATTCAGTAAAAATACTGTTATTACATATATACACTTAGACCTAATAACAATGTTTAAAGTACCCTTTTTTGTTTAATTCATTGTCTACTAGAAAATAACATCATTCATTCATTCATTCATTCTAGTTCACACAAGAATTACGTGACCAGGTAAATTACTTTGTGAAACTATAATAGAGTTTTATAGTTAGTGTTCTACTTCTGGATAAAATCAATGGACTTTCCACTAGGATGCAGTTTATAAAAGGAGAATCTTTCGGTGAAACTTTTAAGGCAGTTAAGGCAGGATTGTGACCACTGCTGCTGCGCTGCCATTGAAAGAATCGTTCCATACTGTGTATATGAAGGTTGGATGGAGGGAAGAGGCGGGAAAGAAACAGAACAGGCCCTTCAAGTTTCGTCACCCAGTGTAGGTGGTAGTGCTAGGTTTGTCACCTGACAACGCCTTTCTTTTACCTGTAAATAGGTTGGCTGCGAATGTGCTCAGGCTCCAGGGCGGTTCCTTGCAGAAATTCATAGCACAGGCCATTGTTGAAGGTGCAGTATAGGCGAGGGGCACAGCGATGCGCATGAAGTACCCTGAAACTTTTCACCTCATTCTCCCGGTCGACCAACAGTTCTGTTTTGTTGCCATAAATACGGACCAGAACCACATCCTGCAGGGCTGCACCCACATAGCAGCCCAGCAGCTTATTGGTTATCCCGTCTGTGAAGAACTGCAGAAACAAACAGAGGAAAGAGTGGAGAACAGGTGAATCAGAGAAAAATCCTAATTTGCCCAGTGCTTCAACAATCTATCTTGATGCCTACAAGTTAAGATGACAGTGGGACATCCTCCACATTATGCTATTTAAGTACTGTGCCTAACAAACCTACGTTGTTTTGAGTATTACATAAGTTCTGAGAGGAGTCAGGATCTGGCAGGAGAGGAATGAATGTAGCCATGGAAAAATTAGGGCTTGTCTGGGTTGATTTAAGCTGAACTGTGTCTGCTGTGAAGCCGGGAACATTTCTGGGGGGGGGGGGGGCAACATACCAGCCCTAATTGTTCACTCTATAAGGGATTGAGTGAGAAAAACAGAACTGTCAGGAATTTTATTTTGCATGAGGAAGCTATGACAGGCATTTGCTGAGTTCCCACTTTGCCCTCATTGATGAACATCGGCAAGCATGTGATCGGCTCCCATTCTCACTGTGTTTACCAAGTGGCGCCACACCCCCAGTGCGTTTCTGCAAAGGAAAATAGTTCACTTTCTGGCCCAGACTTTAATGTTGAGCACACGTCCCTTCGTGCTTCTCTGACATGTTGTAATGTAAACTTTGGGGATAATGTTCCCTTTTAAAACTAGATTAAAATCACTTATGCAAAAAGTAAATGCAAATGCAATCTGGCTAAGCTGACAGATACACCTCTCCTCGACCTGTATAACCACCTCCAACAAAATTGTCGCTTACATCTTTGGTTACCTCTCAAACAGCTCGTGCCCGACATAACATTTACAATATTACGTAACGTTCGTATTTAACTTTGCTATAACGCAAATGAACAGACTCCCCTGGATGTGCAGGCTGCGTCAGAAACTCCCACCGTTTGATCATGACCTGAGGTGACGCAGATGATATTTGCAAAGGCAAAACATTAACCCTACCGGGGAGGAAAATACCGCAGTATCTCTGAAGCAGTAATACAGCAAAGGAAACTCTCTACCGTCAGTCTGTGGATGTCAGCAGCTATTTTATAGTGACATTTACACGCTTCTTGGCATTTCGGCTGCCCGTGGTGTCACTGCAATAGCTGGTGTCGTGTGTAATTTGCTCCTTGAATAAATTAGTAAGCTAACGTTATTAGCTAGCTTTTTTTCACATGGGAACACGTTGCCAACATTAGCTAATAGGAGTTGTCGCGGTTTTTGACAGCTGAAGCTACAAAGGGAATATACACACTACGAGTGAATGTGGAGATATATCATACCAAGCAGACTAAAATGTTTAAAAATGAAATAAACGCACCTTCACTTTGACCTCGGATGGCTTCCAGCTCGGTCTCAGCTCCTTGATCAGCTTCAGTGCACCGGATCTGTAGTCGCTCTCGTCAACTGTCACATCTATTTTGGGCACCGCTGGAGCCTCGTCGGGTACGTGAATGTAGTTGGCCATGGCTGAGTCTTTATTTCTTAGAAGATCTTGAACTCTGACGCTTACTGTGCTGCACTCAGCGGCGAAATGCGCAATCTATGAAAATGTGTGACGAGCTGCGGGTATATAATCCTGGAGTAACGTCGGTGTACGGCAACGCCTCTCAAAAAATCCCACCCACCCGAAAGAAAATGTTCTCCCGATGCATGCCGGTAGTCGAATGACTCTCTAGAAGCGCGCTTTAAATTCGTCCGCATGTGCCGTCGGTGGAGCTTAATCATTAAAAACATCTTTTAGCGCAAAGACATTTATAAAGTAATGTTAACTCAATGCTTGACAACAAAGATAAACAAACTACGTAAAGTCACAAGACACATACGGGTCCAAAGCAAATAGATGACTCAAACTTCTCAATGGTAAATCAAGTCGGTGTGCCTCGGTAACTACGTACAAGCGTACACCCTCCTTGCCGCTGTAATGCACTCTCTTGACGTCACATCCGTAGTCCACTTGAATGAAATGAGCTTTGTGTCACGACTGAGCGTTTTAAATGTCACAGCTGTGAAGGCAAGTAGTCCCACATAGAGAGGGTAAATCCATTTGAACTTAAGTTAATGCTGCTTTCTACCCTCATACACACACAGCTGGTATGTTAGCTGTGAAAGAGAAACACAAAATGCATTTCTGTTTCTATCAGTGGTTGTTGGCCTCTTAATACCAGATGTGCTTTGTATTATATATATAATCCCAGTAGAAATGAAAAAGTAATGCTCCTTAAGAAATAGGGATTTACCCCTTCAAATCTAGGCTTAGCCCCTCTAAATACATACATTTAAATATACTTTATATCAATGGGGTATACAACCCCTGGTGCATTTCCATCTCGACGACATCTATTCTACGCTGGCAACCAATTCATGCCGGGTGGGACTTGTTGCTTGGTAACATGCTCTATGAAACATTACATGGGATCTCATTGCACCAATTGTCCTGCCCTCCATTCTAGCAGCCTCCATATCCAAAAGAGACCTGATTTTGATCTTGATACAGGTGCCACAGTATGGGCAGTGTTGACTCACCTGCCCTGTTCTCAACCCACAGGTACACACTTACACCTGGGTCATCTAGCCCAGCAACACCACATCAGCAGCTCTTCAGGAAATGGAGTGCTTTTAATTCATGTTTATGGCCCTTATTTCCTCAGTCTCTTGTGGAGACTCGTGACCTTTTTCCACAGTTGTAAATTAGGGTAAAAGAACTGGAACACGTGCCCACTTCCTCCTCACTACTACTAGTAGGCTCATTACACACATTGATCTTTACACATTTTACATAATGCTCAGTGAGTTAAAACACAAGGTTGCCATATCAACCTTTATCAGCCAATAGGAGCAGATAAATCAATGTGGGCGGGTTCCTGTTGGTGAACCACTGACCCCAAAAACACAGTAACAGTCTAAAACACAAACCTAAAAGCAAACCAACAAGTGGAGCAGCAAGTAAACTTCTTTTAGTCATTTATATTCACCTTGTGAAGAGAACTCTTTCCACTTGACTTCTAATGTTTCTTGTCCTTTCAAACATGGGTTTTCAGGCAACATCCCCAAGAGCAACATATTGGAGGAACAATAGACAGCATTGTGAAAGCTTGATAATGTCTATTGTTATAACGCCTGCAGAGGCTCAGGAGGAGCTGTTGTTGCAGAAATTTGATCAAGAGTTACTAAGACAACGTAACAACAAACTGATTTTTCTTTCTTTTTTTACCACAAGTTTTGCTGAACATGTCTCATTCACACTCAGTGTCTCATACCTGCAAGCGTGTCTCACTGAAGTTTATGAAGTGATTCATGCCACAAGTAAATGAAAAAGCCTTCTCTAAACACATCACTCAAGTACTAATTTAATGCACTTGGTATTGAAAATAATTTATTTAAAATAAAAAATATATTTTTAAATGTACAAGTGCATTAATAATAACCAAGATAGTGGCAAGACACAACCATTAGCTGCATGATTCTTTCTCATGCCTTTAGACATTCTTCAGGCACGAGTATCCTTGAATTCATATTTCTTCATCAGTGTCATCTTTGCAGTGCTCAACATCGGGCACCAAAATCACACCCCACACACTCAATCGAAGTAGTCCTCTATATCAATGTTGGGGTTGAGCAGCTCCTCTCCATACGGGGTCAGATCCATCTGGTTGAGGATCAGGTTCTCAAAGGTCTCCTCCAGGTCTGTTTCTCCGATCAGCACCGCTCCCGCCATCCTCCCTCCACTGAGAACGACCTGGAAGAAGAAGACATACAGGGGTGATCCGTGTGAGACTGAAGCTAGACGTGATGATTTCTCCAGGGGCAGAATGAAATGATTAGGATGACATGTGAGGAAAGACATCTCACGCCATCCCTTTATATCAACAATTTAAACAAATAACCAGCTGATCCTGTTTTGCCTCTGGCTCATTACCAGCATTAGTTCATATACTCAGTAAAAACAATGGTTCCTTTCACACAGCTACAAAAATTATAATTGCATATTTTCCAGATGCCATTGGCACTACAAGAATGTCTAACGGCAGCCAGGTTTTGATGCACTAAATTTGCGTGTAAAATAACGCACAACTTTTTTATGTTAGTGTGTCGATGTTGGTGAATGAGCCACACATAAATTAGACTGCCGCTGTTAAAAAACATTGGTTACATTAACACACAAAAGTACTTCTCTTCAGTTTCACCTTGACATATTCGTGGCCTTTGGTGCAGCGTAGCAGCAGCTCATGGTCGGGCCCCAGCCCCTGCCCATTAAACTTCCCCAGCAGGACCACCTGTGGAATTACCAGCAGAGAGGAAGTTGTTTAAATGCACGGTGTGAATGAGCCTGAGGCAGAGAGAGGAGGACACTAAGTAGCACGGTGAAGTGACCTTGAAGATTCTTAATGGAAAACGGTTATAATTTGCATAGTAAATGATTAATGTATTGGTTATCATTTAAATAACTTCTCTCCCCTGCAGTAAAAAGTCATGCACCTTGTAGTTGAAGAATTTGGTAATGTGCGAGAAGAGTTCGAAGCAGAAGTCCAGTTCTATCGGCTCTGACAGGACGCGCGCCGCCATGCAGCGGCCGGCATACCAGCCCATCTGACGGGCCTGCGTCCACAAACGCATCTGCACGCAAGGCACACACAAATGAGATTCAAATTTACAGGAGAAATACAATACTGTGTTTCAGCTTCTATGTGGACTCCTCTAACGCTCTGGCAAATCTGTAGC
Source organism: Enoplosus armatus (assembly GCF_043641665.1). Lineage (NCBI taxonomy): Eukaryota > Metazoa > Chordata > Actinopteri > Centrarchiformes > Enoplosidae > Enoplosus > Enoplosus armatus. The sequence goes on along the minus strand of NC_092201.1, from coordinate 12,867,684 downwards.
AAGAGCACGGAAATACAAGACAACCAACGCCAGGGGAACTGAAACAAGCCTTTTATTGATGACCTAACTGACTTATTTCAGGACAAACTGACTTGTACACAAAACATATGCATTTTCACAGATGTATGTTTCCATACTCATTTTCAATGTTATCCTGATGTAAATTCAGAAACAGGGTCATTAACCCATATCAAGGATATCGAGTTTGTCTTTAGTAAAAGGTTAACAGTGTGGATGACAGAATCAGTCCAGTTGCTTTTAATAATTCACATTTGTAGAGCTGTTATAATTTTTGAATTGAGGCCAGTATGTGAGAATTGAAGATGCAGAGAATATTTGCTTTATTTGATCCAAATCATGATATATATGGCACCTTTAGTAGGTATTCAGATGTGGAAGATGACATAATTTAGTCTGAAGGCAAATAATCCTGCACTATCCTACCACTGCATGTTGTCCTATGTACTGTAGTTTCTGAAGATGCAAAGTCGGAGCAAAAAAGGGCACTCTGCACAGGTTGATGCAAGTTTACCTGCTGCCACAGTGGGCTGTGTTCCCAGCATGCAGTGCACACGTCTCCTGCAGCATACACATCTGGCTCTGATGTCATCATGTGGTCATCCACCTGCAGGCCACCGTCATCTGCCAGCGCAAACTAAATAAAAAAAAAAAAGAGGAAAAAAGTGATCATTAAGAACAGAGATATGATTCATACTTTATGTCCGCAAAGGGGAGATAAACATAAAAGAGTGGTAAAAGCTCATTCTCTCTGTTCTTTAGCGACATCTGGAGGCGTTAAAACCCAACTGCTGAGAGCTCTGCATGACTTTGTGTGTCTGCTTTACTGTTAACACTGTTTGACTTCACCCACCAGCACAGTTGGACAGGGGTTATTGCAACACAAATCAATAAATGTATCTGTTCGGCAGGATATTTTAAAAGGTTACCAACAGATTTGCACATATGTTTGGCCCTAAAGGACTGTGGGAGCAACTTAAAAAAAGGCAGAAGAGATAGTAGCGAGACCTCAATTTAATGGCATTACATAACGTCAGACTTTGTGAACAGACACAAGAAGATGCAGACCCGCAGTGTTGCCCCACTTAAAAGACTTAAGAGCACAAGAGAGCTTATTTCTCCTTTATTTACCTTGTTGCCATGGAGAAATGGCTCTGTGTTTGGCATGACACCGGTGGCACTGACAACAAAATCACAGCCAAACGTTTTGCCATTGGTCAGCTGGACGTAAACCGGCCAGGATCCTACTGAGAGGAGAGAAAAGCTTGCAGAATGAAAAGTTGGGAGGGAAAAAAACGCGAGGAAAGGAAATCAGTCCGAGCAGCAAATCCAGTTCCCACCATTCTCGGGTCTGAGTGTTTGCTGTGGGGAATTGAGCAGCTCCTCGGAGGTGAAGATCTTTTCCACCTCACATTGGTATTCCAGAGAAACCCTGCGGGGCACCTGAGCACACACCAGCAGGGAGAAGAGACCGAGGAGAAGAGGAGGAAGGTGTAACATAACAGAAGGTCATGACAGACACAGATTTATTTCCAGAAGGTGATATCCACACAAAGAGACTTCCCAAGCTGACCTCCGCGCTATCTCACCTGCTCTGCTCCTCGTAGAACTATTCCTTCATGCCAGTCTGGACCGAGGGCGCTGCCAGACTCTGTGGGAGTAGAACCATGCCCTCGTGCTGTTCTATCTGGAAGTACACACACACACAGATTTAAGCAAGAAAACTGAGAGCAGAAGAGACATTTACTTGTCAGGCATTTGAATAAACCTAAGATGAGGACCTGCTGTGAAGGTCTGGGACGCTCCAGGTTCTGGTTCCTCTGTGGTGTAGCGAGTTCTCTTACAGGGAGCAGCTCTCTCTGGTTTGTCAGCCTCCAGCGACGGGATAAGGAACTGTGCCGCCCCAGCGTCAAAGAAGGTGTTTCCTATGGCCTTGTCCTTCACGGCCCAGATCACCTCGCAGCCCCCCACCTCAAACCTATGCAGAAGGTGTTCACAGTTCATACTGAATGAGCGGACAGTGTGAATAATGTGAAAGGGTTTCATATCGGCGTGATGCTCTTCAGTCAGAAAAAGAACAGAGAAATAAGAACATGTTGTCCTTTTTAAACTGAAATTTTGGTTTCAGAATTTCGGTTATAGTTTACTCACACTAATTCCAAGGCAATCCCTCCGTTGCCAACAACAACAATTCTCTTCGCTTTGGATAACCGCCTCTGAAATTCCTGAAACACAAATACAGGGAAAACTGTGATGTGAGCATCAACATGTGAGGTTAGGTTTTCAGTCCAATTGTTTTGCCTGTTTGTAGATTATGATTTCTATTATTATACAATTAGAGACCTGGATGCACGCTGTTATTGCCTTCACTTTTTAACAAATGCAACAAGATATTGTAGCAGCTGCAGTTGTTAAAATGTTACCAGATGCACTTTTGTAACGTCACGCTCAAAGGAATAAAGGGACAGAAGAAAATAGTGCACAGCACAAAACACAAACAAAATATAATAAGAGGATGTTCTTTTTCTTTGGACAAACTGCTTCTGGCTACTGTAAGAAGGTCTTATTAGTTCAGTGCCTGAAGGAATTTCAGACCTGACTGTCAATAACAACACAAGCATCCAGAGTGATGGGGGTGTACCTGGGCGCTGTCTGTGTCCCGTATCCCCAGCACATAAGGGTTGTCCTGGGTTAGGAGCTTGGGTCTGCCCCCACTGCAGATACACAGCTTCTCATAACCAAAAACCCGGCCATCTACAGTTTCCACAGACTGAGAATAGAAAGGAAAATGGGAAATAGTAATTCATTTTTAATTAATTAATTATTTTTCTCTCTTCTCACATTGGGAAAGTGATGTTCCCTTTTCACTTTTACACTGCACTTAGACCGCATGCTGAAACCACATGTCCACAAGGTGGCAATAGTAGACAGATAATAGTCACCAAGTAGCCCTGGTTGAGATATGTTTCAGAAAAACTCTGTCTGAACTTTACTGCAATTGTAACATTATAATCAGTAAACAACTAATGCATAGCTAATGTTTTTACAGTTATTTATAGTTGTTAGTTACATATCAAATTTTACCAGCAGTCACAATTTTTTATAAAATCTAGAATACCAAACCAGAAATGTTGAAATGTAAATACAGAATAACATAAAATACAAAACTATCACATTTTTACACACCATTACAATCTGTCAGTTTCTATTATGCTCCGCAAAACAGCTACTTACATGTGACTGTGTGTGAAGAGATTTGACAGCAGAGTGGATAACAGTCAGGTTGGGACATTTCTCCTCCAAAACACTAGATGGTCGCTCCTCCACATCAAACTCCTCCAGTGTCTTGGACACCTTGCCAAGGAGAACAAAGGAAAATGATGCAGATTATTCAGTGCATGTTGAGCAGAATGACAGGTCACTGACAAAGTAATACAAACCAGGATGTCCAAGTTTTAATATCTGACGTTGTCATCATTTGGAGGATGAGTCAGAGTTCATGCGTCCATGCATTCATTGTGTATTCATAATAATGTTCCCCCTGAACACCACCACCACCACCATCATCATCATCATCCTGACCTGTTTATAGTTGGTCACAGCCTTGATATGGGGACCTGCTGTAATCAGAGCCACGTCAGCTGATGGAATCTGGGATGACAGCTGTCAATGAAGAGTAAGATGAATGTTATAGTAGCTACATGGCATGCATGGCAATAGCAGAGCATCTGTAAGTTACATACGTTAATAGATTTATTCTATTTAGACCCAACTTGATACTTCTCAATTCATTTTCACCTGCTCAACACATGTCACACCCGCGATGCCACCTCCCACGACCACAAACCGAAAAGTTTTCTCTTTTTTATCTTCCATTCCTTTGAGAAGTTGCTAAGCTAACGGTAGCCCTTGCATTTTTCCGACACAGGGACGTGGTTTAACAGTCAATGTATGGTAACGTTAGCTATATTCTATTTCCCTCTCGGCATGGACACGTTGATAAACATTTAAAACCCAACTGGTAAGACTGTTAAAATACTCTTAGAAAATCCTTGTGGTAGCTAGCTAGCCAGATTTGTCTTTAGCACATGACAACAGAGCACTGAAGCAACGTAACTTCCGTGTTTACAATTATCTACGGCAAGCAGCAGGGCAAGTTTTACAAGCGCACGCACTGAGGGATGAGCTTACAAAGCAGAGGAAACTGATGAAGGCGCGTTGTGACAATTTATGTACATGGAAATATCTCATAGTGACGATAATATATAAGTATACGATAAGTATGTTTGTGTCCCGTGTGTACTTTATTGTCGAGTATACTCCCCAATTGATTTTGAATAAGTACAAAACAACATTTAAAAAAAAATAATAATATAATAAATAAATAGTAAATAATGTAAATAATGAAATTAATGATTGCTGAATTCCATTTAGCTGGTTCAGTTTTGGGATCTGCTACTGTACATGCTGGCTCACTGTCACAGTGTCATGGTTTACTGGGACACTTCAATAGAACAGAGCCTTTAATGAAACTAGTAACACCTGTGCTTTTCCTGCTATGCCAAGTCAAAATGTCTGCTGTGAAAATGGTGTATCAAAGAAAGGTAAATCTGTATGAAATCATATGTAAATGGTTTTAAAAAGGCAACTTTTTCAAGGACCTGTGTGTTGTTTAACTTCCACCCATACATCTCACTTCTAGCAGACCCTGAGCAGCAACATGAGGTCCCATGATACCTAATTATATTAAATTCAAAGTTTTGTTCGTGGGCGTAAAACAGAATCTAATGATTTCTTCCCCACATATATACAGCTCTAGTTAAATCACTTCCCTGTCAATTATTTCCCTGTGTACTGATGCACACCTATGAGATATTAAAAGCCCTTTTTTTTACCCTATTGCTGAATTCATTATGCCATGATTGTCATAATGATAAAAACAGGACTTTGTGTGTTTGTCAATAATACAACAACATTTTGGGATATTGATTTATCTATTGATGGACAGAGTATGTGTGAGAGTAACATTTGGCAAAAAAAAGGATATTATGTTATTGCTAGCTTTAGAAAATATTAGGAACTTAAGTTGATTTATTTGTTGTCTAGTTCTAGTCCCTGTATCAAAAGACCCATAAAGTCAATACATTTTGCAGTAAGAGCAGGTCCTTTGTTTTTAATTTTGGTGGTAGGGTAACCCTCTAGTTTATATTTGGATCACAATTGTATCTTTAATGTCAGAGATTAATGTGGTCACCGGGTCACGAATCAGATCTAAAATTCCATCAAAACATTCATCCGCCATCATTACTGCAGTGATAAACAACTCAGCACCGAATAGCAGCTGAAGTACAGTGCCATTTGTGATTTTACATGAAGTAATCGACAGATCTTGACACGATCCCCATTCTCTGTCGGGGTGTTTGGCGGATAATGGCTGCTTTGTTTTTGGATTCATCAGCAAAAGCCGGCACTTGTTCTATTTTTGAAAAACCTTTTATGCCGGTGTTAACCATGCATGGGAGTATTGATGTCAGCGTCTGAGATGATCGGGTCACTGATAATCAAACACAGGTTAATGCTGTGCGTCATACTTCCCCTCTTGATTTTCATTACGTTACCCTGAATAACCCCTGCAGGCAGGCAACACATGACTAAATGGAATACAGTACTGCGATCACAAATCTGTCATACAAAGGAATTTGGACAAATGGTGTTTGGCATTCAATGTATGCAACAACATTTACGTTGTCCATTGATAGAAAGTGCTCTTGGATGTTTTTGTAGATGCATTTCACATCTAATCTCTCTTATCTCAATCAGAGTATGACCAATACATTAGCTATTGTAGGCTACTACAAGATGAATATGAACATAACATTGTGAACTGTTATCATGCAAAACAGTCTGTCCAATAATATCATGAATTCTTCTTTAAAGTCTCCTGAGGAAACATTCTATATGTTTTTCATTTTTGTGAATTAAACCAAAAAATAACATACAGAAAAAGGAGGTATTTTGCTGTGTAGCTACACAGCAAAACTTGAGTAAGGGGACTGTATTTAATGGCCAATCAAATTTAACTTGAATTTCAATAGAGCTTCAGTTCATTATTGATAAAAATGTAAGTGATTTAGGAAATATTTCACAAAGTAAACTTAGAGCAATAGTTATATCTTTCTTCTTCTACTGCCAGCAGGGACTGTTAGCTTAGCTTAGCCCAAAGACTGGAATTGGGGGGAAACAGCTAGCCTGGTGCAGTCCAAAGTGAACAAAATCCACCTTAAGAACTTTAAAATGCACACATCGTATACATATATCACATTTATTGTTTGTTTAATATGTACAAAAACTTAGTGTAGTGTAAAAACAATTTGCTGATTTGGTGGGGGGGGGGGGGGGGGGGGGTAATGCCAGACCATTTCTTGGCTTGGACCAGTAACTTCCAATGATGGCATAAAAACTGAGGTTGAATTTGGACTAAAATGAACAGACTAAAGAGTTGGATTCAGTAAGTTTAACAGTGTTCTCATCAAATGTCTCTGTGTCGTTTAGGCTTCCATGTTCCCAGGCAATGACTCAGGCATGCAATGGTCTATAGGTCAACACTAAACACATCTAGGTTATAGGCATTCCTCTTAGGTTACCTGTGGCAACTCCCAGCACATGACATTATAGCGTGTCATTAATGTAGTTAATCTTCATCTGATCTATTGGATGTCTCTCTTACCTACAGAGAAACATGATGACACCCCTTTTGTTTGTGTGGGACATGGGGAAGCAGGTTGGGAGCCGGTTGCCAAAATGTAATAATTTCAATTGTTCTAATGGGCATCTCATGTAGGAGTACTGATGATACGATAATAGCTCATAGCTCCTGCATGCAGTTGCCATGATATGCAATAATGTGGCTTAAAACGCATGAAGATTTTTAAAAATATATTTCAACAATTTTATTATCAAAACCAACAGATAACATTTATTTCATATGGCTTTACATCTGTTTTCTTTTATTTATTGTTTTATTATTTACTTGGATGTATTTCTATATTCACATCATGCCATTGTGGAACAGCATTAACAAAGCCACAACACACACAAAGCCGGGGAGGGGGGGGCATATATTGACTTTGATGGTTTAAATTAAAGGCACTGTTTCTTAAAGTTTATAAAATAAACGGGAAAATTCAGTTCTCATCATTACCATCAGTGCCATCAGTCTCACAATCATTGTTACACAAGATGTCTGGTTATATCATCAGAGCACTGGGAGTGCTGGTGGAGCTTCCTCAGTTGGTACTAGAGAGGCAGGTAGATGGGAGGCTGCAGTAGGTCCCTCTTCCCGTAGGTGGCTGATCCCACGTTGGTCGGTGCGTAGACGGTGCCGATAGTGTTGCTGGAGCGGACCAGAAAGTCTGCTAGCCTTTGGGTGACACAGGTGGCTGTGTTGCACTTCCTCTTCTCCATGTGGTGACTGGGAGGGTAAGAGAAAGCAGGGAAACTGAGAGATGCACCGACATCACACACACTCGTAGATGATAATGTTTGTCATGTAATGAGGATTTAATACAGCCGCTGATTTCTGTAAAATGCCGTCACCTGTTCATAGCTGTGAGGCCCCTTTGCGGCCGCGTACCCACGAGGCCAAGGAACGGGTTGGAGATTAGCCCAGGAGCTAACCAGCCGTCACTGTCTGGGAGAGCACTTTCCTGCTCGCTGGATGAGCTGGGACTGAAGTACCTGAATCACAGAGGGAAAAGGGCCAAACTGTTTCACACTGACGGCCCATGATACCCTCTTCAAAACATCCACTAGTCCCGAGAGCAAGAAGAAAAAGTGGCCACTTAGCTCTCCCCTGAGTTGCACAATGAAGCACTTTCCCACAGATGAGCACAATTGGCTTCCACCTCCAGAGTTATCAGTGCCCTGCTGCTCCTCACACAGAACACAGCCCTTCTTATCACACAACTTCCATGATATTCAGCTGCTTGTGTGCTGACCTCAGGTTAAACTCCTACATTGGTTTCCTGCCTGTGACAGTAGTCATTTCAGCTGGTGTCTGATATGATGCGACATGCAACATTTCAGCAAAGTGAAACCTGCTAAATTGAATCACTTGCCACTGTTTAAACTCAGCACCTAATCCTGGACCACTAAATATAACCACCATAACTCACCGAAGAGCACATTGCTCTGCTTGTAGTATATACAATTACCTGTGGCTTGGGGCAGCGGTGACGCAGCGCAGCAATACAAGCAGCATGAGGAGAAGCACAGGCACCCTCAGGTGATACATAGTGTAGGGCGATTATCTGGATCGACACAGTAGATACAACAAAGTTTGATTTATTGTTACGGAGAGATAGGGCAAACCAGTGAATGCAGAATTTGTTTCATTTTGTTGTAATTAACCTTTATTTAACTACAAAGACCTGACAAAAAGACAGCAGCACAGAAACCAATGGATGTACATTATCAGTACACAATGTCAGAATTTAACATATAAAATACTATAGTTATAAAGAAGTGAACAAAAGAGAGAGTCAAATACTGAGTCTTTCCTTTGTGGGGAAATTCTGAATTTGAAGTCACCACTACAGTATGAGAAAAAAAGTGAATTCTAGACATTATAATTGGCATTTCACCTAATTCACCTACAGTCTAATTTAAAACTGTGCTCAAGGATTCAGTAACAATAATCCACCAGCACCTACATAGCATCAACCAGTGTAATAGGGTTGCAAGTAACAATTATTTTCATATAAATGTAAAATGTCAGACAGTTTCTCAGAAGCCAAAATGCTTGTTTTAGCCAACCAACAGTCCAAAACCCAAAGATATTCAATTCATTATCACATAAGACAAAGAAAAGCAGCAAATCCTCACAATTGAGAAGCAGAGGATAATTGGCATCTTTGCTTGACATATATGGTCAATCGCTTATCAGAATTGTTGCTGATTAATTTTCTGTTGATTGATTTTGTTCTAGATACATTTCTCCCACTCCATTTGATATCAAATATATATTCTGTGTGTTATATATAAGTTGTCGTGCTTTATTAAAGCTTCTGTACATCATACTTCTGAGTCAAACATATTTATATTTGTATGTATTTGTATAATTGGCTTTTAGCGCTTCTTTACATTAAATGGAAAATCCCAAATCTTCTCTGCATCAATTCATGCAACAAGACATATTTGGTGTCTTTGGAAACCCTGTGGATCTTGGATTTAAAATATACAGTAGCTCTGTTTATTTGAACAACACGCAACATGAGTTTGAAAGACCTAAAAATCTGAAAGATTTTGAAAAGAGGTTAGAGATTTAGCTCCAAGAAAAACATTGTTACACGAACTCAAAAAACACTGTCCATTTCCTGTAGCATCCCATTTGTATAGAAACACAAGACTCAGACCCAGGTCCTGTATGAAAGACAAACTAAGCCCTAAAGAGGGACAGAGTACTTACTTTCTGTTGTATTAGCCGGTAGCCAGCAGATCCCAGTCTGTCACTGGAGCAGTCCAGGATTTGTCAGACTGACAAACCGACTCCAACAGTTATAGGCTCATCGCTCAAACCACTTGTGACATCAGCTCTCTCCAAATATAGCCTTGCATTTTCATTTACACAGAATGGAGAGGGGGGGGGGGGGGGGGGGCGCATATGGGGGTGTAGGGAAGTCCAAGAGGGTCTTACATATGTCATACGCACAGCTGTACCTTAATGTACACTCTTAAACCTGTGCACACGCAGAAAAATGCTAATTTTCACAGCACACACACACACACACACACACACACACACACATAAACGCACACACACACATCTTTGTACGTCACCATCCTCATCATCACCTTCGTCATCACTGTTATCAGCGCCCATGATGGGACTGACCCGCCATAAACCCACACCAGGGAGGGGAGCGCTGTCAAAGTGGAGCGCCGTCTTCCTATTTACCTTGAGACACGTAATGAAGTTTTAGGTCACCCAACTCTGGCCCTGCTGCCTCCCTCTGGGCTTCATCAACGATGAATAATAAATGTGAAGATGAATTATCATCAATAATGGATGGTGTCTCATTATTTTGATGGGACACGTCACAAACAACTGAGAAAGTGCTAATTAATGAAGTGATGGTAAAAATGAGCAACACTTTCCAAGAATCTGACAAGTTTAAGAGTGGATTAGCGATTACATAGTTCTGCAATACTTTCCTGTAAACTTTGAATTGTTTGACTAAAGTATTTTTCTGTAACTTTAAAGCTGCTGTAATCAATATTTTTATATTAACAATGGCTCAAATGACAAGGTGCTGCTCGTAGCGACAAAACCACAGAGAATTACCAGCCGATGCTGCAGTTTCCCTCAGCTCTTTAGAGCGTTTTGGCGTCTTTCAGCAAATATTTTTGGTTTCACAACCCGCAACTGTTTTGGTTGACGCTCACCGCTCTCATCATTGTTGTTTCCGGCCACAGCTGGCAGCAGTTTTCAGTGACAAAGCTCTAAAAGCTTACTGTGCGCTACCTGCCTAGCAGGTTAGTGACTATTACAATTGTCAGGTTGCCAGAACTCCAAATAAATGCTTATGTTGCTCCGCATCTGCTGGATGTGTAAATAGGCAATTGTTTACTAGCATATGTTAAATCTGAGATAGAAATGTGAGGAAAAAAACACTTTGTATAGAAAATATATAGAAAATAGAAATATAGAAATTTGTCATGTGAAATAACCAAATCTGTTGTAATTTTAGCAGAAATAGTGTGTTCATACAGGACCCCACTGCTGCCAAAAGTGGTTTACAGGACCTTTAACTCTCACTTTGTGGTAGATCTTTAGCTGGAGACATCCTCTGCTGCACGGGAGCTGACGTGTTTTCCTCAGGGATTAGTTTGGATCAAAGAGAAAATGAACTTCCTACAGTAGGAGCACTGATTGCCACTATAACTGAAAGAAAAGTGCTCGTAAAAACGTAATTATCAGCAAATGCGAGAGGAGAACACATTAAATTTACAACGATTACTATGACCATGTTTCTGAGGAACGTTTGCCTGTGTCCATAGAGACGCACAGTCTCAGTGGGGAGATGCCACCACAGGCTGCTGGTAAGTGCTGGTGGTTTTCACCGCAGCTTTGAGCCAACACAGAGATATAGTGCAGTCCTAATGGACATGTAACACCCCCGAACCCACCGAGGTCCAACAAACACCTCCCTGTGTTTCCTGTAAGCTTCCCAAGAAAACCTGAAGTAACTGCAGACAAAGATGGAGAGGATATTTTTCAGATTTCTCTACTTTTACATGGAATATATAATTTGCATACACAGAATAGGCAAGTTATGACTTTATTTACTCCAGCCCTTCCCTGAGACCATATTTGATGTTTCTGCAGATGAACACAAACAATGCAAACTATTTCAAGGTGATAGTCTAAAAACAATTGATTAATTTGGCCATGTATAACATATTTTTTGTCAATGCCTGTTAATGCAATTATGTCCTGTTTCACTGGCTAACGCTGGTTGATAAAAAAAAAAAAAATTATTTAATATATAATTAAGCCATTAAATATTTAACTACTCAAGTGAATATGAGGGGGGTGTTCAGAAAGGTTAATATGCACCATCTTGAAAGAAAGGACCGGGTTAAGGAAAAGACAGAGGGAAGAAAAAGGAGAGTAAGGGAGAGAAAAAGAAAAAAGAAAGTGGGTGGCGTGTGTAGGATTTTAAGTCTATTTTTATATATAGCTGTAGTCTGGGGAAACATGTCTCTCGTATCAGTGTTGTCTTGTCCCCTGGATTACTTTGGTAATTGTGAGGAGCCAGATGTTACATGGATGGCAGCTCAATTTCCTGCCCACGTCACAGAAAGAAAGCCACTGATACCTAAACTAACCCTCAGTCTACGGAAAGCTGAGCGAACCTTCACAGTCTTTCAAGGAACACAACAGCAGTAGTTGACAGAAATTCAGTCATTCAAAGAGAGAGAAATCAAAGTGATCTTCCTCAATTTTGTTCAATTTTTACTGCTATCCTAACTTCTACCCAAACTTAAATCTGCTAAAATCAATATTTTTATATTAACAGTGGATCAAACGTGTAGTGTGAAAGAGACAAACCCACAGAGAATCTTCAGTTCAGCAGTTCCTCTCTGCTCGACAGAGCTTCATGGCGTCTTTTTACTGTCTGTTTTGGTTTTTGCGCCCGCAACTTTACTGTTTTGGTTCACTCTCACAGCTCTCATCTGCATCATTTCCATGCACAGCTGCCAGCTGTTATATTGTACACCGACTATACTCTGTCTAAAACCAAAGAGCTGACAGACAGATAGCGACTAGCTGGTGAACATAGTGGAGCATTTAGCAAGTAAAGATATTTTAGTTGTTGGGGAGCAGACCAAAGCTTACAAGAGAGTGAATATTGGACTTATGTTTGTCAGGTGGCCAGACACACGACTCCAAATGAATGGTGTAAATAAGCCACTCTTTGCTAGCACGATTGTCCTTCAACTTTATAAGGTGATAATGAGCCAGTATTGTATTTACAGCTTGTTGCGCTGCCCCCAAGTGGCCAAAAAAATCAATTAGGTTTAAGCAGGTTTTAATTTATAATGACATACATTGGAAAATTGTGTTCTCAATTTGCACTTTTAGCACATGATTAGCCACTTGTGAGGAAGGAACAGGAACTTCATTTCCACATTATTTGTGTCAACAGCATGATATTGTCTTAATGTGCTGTACATGGATCAGATATGCAAAATCTAATGTGACAATAATATCACACATTCAATGATTCGTTTATTGGCATAAAAAGAAAAACGTTCATTTTGGACGTTTACCTTGCAGGGCTGCTGTATAATCAATGTGCATACGTGAGTCAATAGTCACTGTGTACATCCAGTGCTATTCCGAGTATCTACAGCTGTGGAAATGGGGGACATGTCATATAGCAGCTTCATCCTGTAATAAAATACGGTTAGCATAGAGCATGCTATAGCCCCGAGCAAAAAAAACAATCCCTCTTGACAATCCAAGTAAATGTGATTTTTTGGCCAACTTTTCTAGAATGGTCCCAGTCGGCCTTGTTTGACCCTGTGTTTGGGACCACATTGGTGAACACTTTAATTTTGTGGGCCGTCAGTTTCTTTGCTGCCATCTGTCTGATGGTCCAGCGTCTCTTTTTCCAGCTGTGCACTTGTCTCCGTGCAAAACTCGTCTCGTCCCTCTTTTACCTCCTCCTCTGACCTCTGCCCGTCCGTCTCTGTCTTTGCTTCCTCTCTTGGAGGAGGAGTAAACTCAACAGTGGTCTCTGTCAGGGATTTGAGCAGCTGCCTCTCCTGGGTGTTATTTGTGGAGATGAGTCTGCCATCTTGGGGGAGCTGCTCTGTTCTGTGAACCTCTCCTCCCTCCTCCAGTTCAGTTGCCATCCTTGCACAAACTTTGGGAGCATTAGGAGCGTTAGGCTGGTCCTCAGTGGGACTTGATGGGGCTTCAAGTTCAATGTCCTTTGAAGCCTTTGAATGCCGCGTCTCTGTTTCTCGCTCTGGTTTCTGAAACTGTCGCCTGAGGAGGATGATGACGGCAATGATGAAGAAATACGAAGAACCACTGAGACAAGTGATCAGACCCAGGAAGATGATCCTGGAAATAGAGACAAAAGATGGACAGAAGGCAATTAAGTGCAGAAATCATTACTGCTATGGTGTCTAAAGTGGTGGAGAAAAAAATAATTACATGTAATGATAATTCAGCTATATACAGTCATGATACCACTCAAAATTTGAGCAAATTCATATTAGCAGTCACGTTCTATTTCCACCGTAGTCCATGGCGTACCTGTACATAGCAGAGTCATATATGCGACATGCCCCCCTGCCCCCACACTTCTTGATCGACCACTGCAGGCAAGTTGAATCAATCAGGGCTCCGAAATAGACTGGTGCAGGAATTCCACCTACAGACAGGTAGCATCACCCAAATGTGTATTGTTAATACATTGCAATAGAGAGAAATATTATGTCCCTCAATCATATATCTTATGTTATCTTATTTTGACTTCCACATACCAAAGTGATACAAAAATTTGCAATTTTTACCATTTGAGGGAGCTTTGGGTTTGGGACCTATCAGGAACTGTACTAACATTGAAAAGCAAAACAAGTCCAAATCAAAAAGTAAAAAATTGTACTTTACATGCAGCTAAAAGTAATGAAGCTCACCAAGAGTCCTAGTTACCAAGGCCTGGATACCCAGCGCAAGGGACTTGAGCTCTGGTGAGATGCATCTGTAATTACAAAGCAACACCGGGTCACTTATATATTATATACTTATATATACTGTAGATCCTTTTGTAGATAGTTGCTTTGGCAGTCAGTGTAGGAACGGGTGCACAGACCGTATGATGACCATGTAGCCAGGCGTGGCTCCCAGAGAGTTGATAAAGGAGCTGAGGACAGACACGGCCATGTAGGAGGTGAAACTGCGGGAGCAGTCCTTGGCATGGGGACACTGGCCCAGCCTTACTGACGTACTGCTGCCTGCTGGGTAGGAGGCGGACACACAGGTGCAGTTGTGAAAGACCTGGTAAAGAGAGAGAAACTGCAATGTGGTGGGAGGACTTACTGGAAGGAGAAGCACCACCCAATTATAATCTGGAGAACAAGTCTTAACCCAGAGTCAGCCAATGAGCTGTCTCTCACAGTGATTTCTTGACAGTAAAATAGCAGATTAATGATTTGGGATAAATGGGTCGCAGAAAAAAACACATGTGGTAGTGACCTTACTTTTGTTTGAAATAATAAACTATCTTAAGATGGTAAATGTTATCATTAAATTAGCTTACAAAAGTGATTATATACATAATTCTGACATGTGGGATGCAATAATGAAATATCAACTAATGCAAGTAAACTGAAAGGACTTTGAATGAGATACTGGTAGTAAGTCCAGAGAAAAGAACATGAATGTATGCTTTGATAAAGTAACTATTTCACAGAGAGAGTTGGCAGTGTAGAGAGTTGACAGGGAGAGGAAGTGAAGGAATTCATATTGTAATTCGTCTTTGGAGATGTAATGATTAAATTTCCTTCAGTCAAATGCTCAGGGTTCATTCTGCACAACCTCTTGTTGTGGCTGCAGAGGAGCGTTTGGAAAGAGGGTTGTGGGCTGCATGGTACTGGTGATAACCATGTCTAACGGTGAGGCTGCTCAAATGCTTTCAAGAGTGATCGTTTGGAAATTATAAAGAGTTCCTATTTCAGAGTGGCAGATAACTGTTTGAATGTGAGAGCTCAACACCTAGTAGTCAAGTAACTCTTTAACTCATTAGACCCAAATAACGTCCTCCAACTGGCTGATAAGTGGGTTTACTGTGAACACTGTAAGGTTGTGCAGCCCTACTGTGTTCTTGCCGGATCCACTGGAGCTGAGGCAGCCAGCCATACATGGAGAGATGTAGGTGATGCCGCTGTCTGAGCACACGGGGTCCCACTCCTCTGCTGAACATGAGCAGTCTCTGTTACACTCTGAGAAGAGCATATCACGGTTGTATGATACACTCTGCGTCCTGCAGGGCAAAGAAGGATTTATATTTTATATTAGCTGCAAGGTTGTGCCTCTAAAAAAAATCATGATTGTATTTTGAGGCTGTAAAAAGAGTTCCTGTGGTACATTGTTTTAGTTTTTTGAAGCTACGGTCATCTTCATGTGCCCTTCATGTCTGAGCACTGACCCGTTGTATGAGATGGTGAGCCCAGCCACAGGAATGTTATCACACTTGGTGCCAAACTGCAGCAGCAGGAGGAGGTATGCCATGAAGGATGTGGCAAAGGAGAGCTGAGCTCCTGACACCAAACTCAGCTTATACCTCTTCATCAGCAGCCCTCCCAGGAAGATCCCTACTGCCACCGCTGGCAGGTTCAACACACCTACAGGAAAAACACGAGGGGGTCACTGGACACTGGGAGACTTCTCTTACACTAGAAAGTCTACTGTAAGGGTGTCTCACTATCAGACACCCTAAGATATGTTGTGACTCTTTAAGCTGTGAGCAGAAGTGCCCAGTGTTCCAACTCAAGTTCTGGGTTTTGATCTTTTGAATTTTACAGCCACTTCATAGAGCTCTCTGATTGTTCTGTAACTTTCTTACAGAGCAGAAGTGCTCAGTGTTCCATGAGGCACAAGGCACTGCCAGCTCAAGGACTCTGATTATTTTGTTAACTTTCGTACAGAATGTGCGCACACTTCCAGTCTCTCTATTTACACATAATCAAACATTTAGCCTCGAATGAAATAATGAGTTTTTGGCTCCCAAGTGAGAGGCGTTCACTCTTTGTGTCTATGACATATTTCGTATTAGCTTGTATGCTGACCATATGATGTACTGTCGCTTTAGCCTTACTTGGTCTGGCCAGTAGCTTATGGTGGCTAATGTTAGCTAATTTAAGATAGATATTGCTGCATAACTGACATTACTGAGTCAGTTTGCTGCTATGACTCTTCTCTTCTTTTGCTTCTGTTACACTACATTTTAGCATTTACCACTATCCCATAAAGGTCACCTTTATTCCGCGATAGCTTCGCTATGGGAAGAGCAGAGATGTAAATGTAGGAGGTTTTCTGCATGACAACTATATTAATGCGATTCATTTTTTACCTATGAGGAAGTTGGCTCTGGATGCAGACTGTCCAAACTGTTGTTCCATGTATTTGGCTTTGAAGGTCAAGAGGCCGATGAAAGAGTTGAACTTCAGGATGCTCCCACAAAGGAGCAGGAAGTAGGCAGGAGTTCTCAACAGGCGCTTCAACGAGGGAAGAAACCCTGTGGAAGGACATCCAGTGAAAATACAAGCAATGACCATTAACCTGCACACATAGTGTAATTTAGTAAGTGAATTTGAACAGTGTTCTGTTAGAAGATGAGGATTGTCTCAACCTTTAGCGATGTCAGACAGCTTGAGGTTGTGATTGTTGTTGAGGGCATCCTCTGTCCCATCGGGGGTCTCAAGGCTGGGAGCTGGCCTCCCCTTGGGTCTCTCCTGCTTCGGCAGCGAGCGGGGCAGGAACCAGAAGGGAATGCTGGACATGAGCAGGAAGGTGGAGGACACCATGAAGCCCATCCACCAGGCGCCCACCCAGCGGGCATCTTTAGGAGTGATGGTCACACTTTCTGGATGACAGAAAAGAGTTTTCGAGTGCAGTTTCAGTCTGCAGAGTTCAATCCGTCGCTTTCCTCTGTGTGAAGTGACCATATTGGACACCAGATTTATTTTTAGGAAAAACAGTATAATTGCATCTTAATTATCGGAGATGGGACGCTCAACTCTCTAATAGTGACACTGCACAACTGATTGAGTTTGTTTGACAAATAAATTATTGATTTTACCTTATCTATCCGTGAGAGTCGAGACAATTCCTCTCAGGGACATTCAGAAAAGTCCTCACTAACCTGGTCTGACAGGTGTGCAGCCTATTTTTATGGTAGCGTGTCAGACCTTTGCACCATGAGTCAAAATCAGTCTGAACCAAAGCTCCAGCCAGTCACCATGTCTCTTCTGCCAAAACATGAAATTCTAGCCTAAAAATCATTCTTTGCTTTGACTCTATCGGCCTGCAGGAGGCAGCAGTTTAATCTCTCTAAATTCATTGTAAACTGTAGCAAGCTAACTAATAAAGCTAAAGTTAGCTTGTAGAGCGAAGACTAACCACAACTGATGATGCATACCTCTTGCAAAACAAATGCATTACACTTACCCATATCAACATATCCAATGTCGACATATAGTTTGGCACAATAGGAGCCCAGGAGGAAACCAAACATGGGGCCCAGGAGAGTAATGGTCTGGAGACAAGCTGTAAATCCCAAAATAATCAACAGATTAACATTTTGTATGAGGTGGTCTAGAGGAGAGGAGGCCCTAGAGGGAATACTTGTTGAATAAGAGTTTAGAAGGTAGGTTTAACCTATAAAATGACACAAGAATAGAAAATATCTTCAATCAGAATGACACCAATATCACCATCGAGTACTTGGTGCTCCTTTAATCTAATGTTTAATGTCTGTTGTGTTTAATGCACCCTTTTTAATAGCAGATTTCTGTACATGCAAGCAAAGACACATTTCTGAGCGGTTTGTCTGACAACAATCCCACAGGAACCCCCCAAAATGAGCAATCATATCTTACCGATATAGAAGGGTGAGTTTTCTGCTTTAGCAAAGTCGTCGATGTAGGAGATGCCCAGAGGTGTGACCGGGGTTTCTCCAATCCCCCGCAGAGCGTTCCCGAGGAACACATAGATCCACATGTTGGAACCAGACTCTTGTACACAGGCTCCACAAAGACACACACACACACAGAGGAATGCATGATGTTGATTTTCTTACAAAGATCTGATAACCAATGATTGTCTTATTCTATCTCTGATGTACTGTTATCACATATGTTTTCACATGTAGTTTAAACCACCACCTGAGTATGTGTGCGTGTGTGTGCGTGTGTGTGTGTGTGTGTATTGTCAGCAGATTCTTGATCATTTTGTATCTGAAAGGCTTTAGTGCACGTGTATCAAAAGCTGAATAAAATAATAAAAAAAAACTTTGTATGGAACCCCTTCACATTCGCATGTCATTGAGAGAGAGAGAAAATAAAGTCTGCTACTTCAATTATGTGGACTACCTCAAACCAGATCTATGAATACAATGTGGCATTGATTCAATATCAATTCAATAAGATGTGGCTTTAAGCTTGCATACCACTGCATTGTATGTGACTTCCATATTGTGTTTCTTTATAAATACATCTTATCAGAATAGCTGACCAGGATCAATACATTGCATTCTGTGGGTGCATGACATGTTTTTGGAGAGAAGAAGGATTAATTATGGCTCGACAATAGAAAGACTGTGACTGTGTGATGAAATTATTAGCATGAATATTACAGACGTGTGCTCTCTCAGTGACGCTATTATTCGGTCTCTTTTCTCTTTCTTTTTTCCTTTTTCCAGCTATCAGCTCTTGTTGGCTTACAGTGCAGTCCGCATGCAGACTGATCATTGGCGCCGTTGACGCGAGGTTGCGAATACTGTGTCTCTGTTTATTTCTGGCTACAGGGATGGGGAGATTGTTAATTCTTATTAGCCACCCAAGAGCTTTGAGGTTTATCATTTCAGCGGCTGTGCAGTTGTTGAGCAGTGTGTGCACAGCATGGGAGGTGAGTGGCTTTGAAGGTCACACCAGGATCAAGAGCATTCCAGGGATGGTTGAAAGAAAACCAGTGAGTTGTTTAACCATGTTTCATGTTAAGGCAGACTCTTGATATATGCTACAGTTGTGGTTTCCTGTTCACTGACCATAGAAAAGGCATCTAGTATAGTGACTGTGTAATTATTGATGTAATAAGAGTACAAGTGTACAGCCATGCTGGCGGCTTTTCACTCAACTCAATCAACCTCATAGTGGAACTATGTATTTCAGTCTTGACAAAAGTGGTGGACCGAACTAACATACCGACAGTACCATCCGTAGAGCTACACTGCTGGCGTGGCTGATAGAAAACAAATTGGGACCTTCACAGGGTTCTGTACCTATATACTGATTGTTACCTAAAGCTGCACAAGGTACATTTGCACTTTGACCAAATGGCACAGAAAACATTTAATGAGTGTAAAATGAGTGTCTTTCCTTCCATAAAACCCTTGCTTATTACAGATTTAGATGAATGGAAATCCAAATTAGTGATATGTCAGTGGAAATAATTGTGAAGGCGCCCACTTGATCCCAGTGCAGCCCAAAGTCTTACCTTTGTTGTCTTCCACAGAAGGCTCTATGTGAATTTCGGGTACCTCCTCTGTTTTCAGAGGATCCACACAGGAGGCGATGTTAACACTGTCATTCTGGAAAACCTGAATGACTGTGTCGTACTTGTAGCTGTGAAAACCGGTGGCGTCACAATGAGACATTAAACAAGATCATTTGCAGGTCCTTTTTCCTCATTTTTTCTGTTTGTTTATGTTTACCGTCCCATGAAGAAGTGTGTCAGGCCAGTGAGAAAGGCCCCTACAGCCATGAGGAAGCAGCCCACAGCAATGAGTCTGGGCCGATGCAGCTTGGCCCCAAAATGGCTGACCACAGCAAGAAACAACAAGTTGCCTACCTCCAAGAAAGAGAAACCAAGAGAACAGAAGGGAACATTTATACATTTAGAGAATCGTCAGCTACAGAGTCAAACATGATGATCAGATGCACAAAAGAGGGTTAAATCAACAGATAGATGGTACCCATCTCAAAACTGCCATCTATGAGTCCAACGTGAGTGCTGGAGAGGTCAAAACGTCTCTCAATCTGAGTGATGGAGCTCTTCATGTAGGTTCCCGTCATTGCCTTTGAGAAACAGGCGAAGGACAGCGCCACAATAAACAACTAGAAAACACAAGGGGAAATATAAGTCACCAAAACAGGCTAATCATTTTTATTTTTTACAGCCAAGTAATGCATACCGTTATTTTGTAATAAATATCCATCATTTGATAAAAAAAAAAAAAAAGAAATGCTGAAGCCTACATGCAACTTCTACACATCATCTAAAATCTTTAAACATGCAATAACTGATTTTTGGGCCACTTATAACTGGAATAAAATTGAAATATAGGGGTTATTTGCTCGGGCTGTATTTACCATGTCATATGCAGATAGAAACAAACCATTTACCACGTCATAAGCAGACCAAAACCCTTAGTTGAGTTGAACTTTACTTAATTGAGTAGACTCTAAGCCCTTTGTTTATGAACAGAACGTCCCTTTAAGACAAAAATCCATTATTTTGCATGGGCGTTACATTTGACTTTGATTTGACTCACGCACTCTGTATGCTGCTTACATAGGCTTTGAAACGCTTTCTGCCTCCTCCATTGCAGCCTCCACAGTCTTTGGTTTTACTCTGTGTGTGGGCACCCTGGAGTCTCTTTATTACTAAGTTCATATCCATCGGGGGATTATTGCAATTCTCCTGCATGTTTTGCTATGTGCAGTATTTCATCTATTATGCATTATTGCTACAGAGGCCTTCATTCTCAGCTGAAACTTGATTGGACTGGACTCAATCTGACAGGTATGGACCACTTTGGGCTTTACATTTTCTTGAAAACCTTAATCAGGGCACATAAACATAAAACATACGGTCAGTATAATTTATTGTACTCCACTTCCTCATCTGATTTGTAATAAGGGTAAGATTTTTAGATTAAATGCACGGATAAAGGTGCCTGTACAATTCTGTGTATTCAATTTTTCTATCGAGGTTTATTTGGGAATGGTTCTGAAAATGTGCTTTTCAACCCCAATATATACAGACTGAGCTGAGGCCCATGAGGAAAAAGTCTTGGATGAAACTGTTGTATCAATGTGTTTTGGGAGAAATGCTCCATTAGCTTTGCACATGCTGATGTAGTGCAGCAATCAGGCAAGGCTGAGCTCAGGACTGACGCTGAAGTGTTTGACAGAAGTCGATATGCTGATCCAGAGTAGAAATGTGGCCTGCCTGAGATTTTCGAAAACAACATAAGATCCGCTCTTGGCTTGATTCTACCTACTTTGAGGGACGATGTCTCTGAAAATGTTCAATTGACCAAAAAATGATCTCACATTTTAAGCATTTATCCATCCATCCTCTACCTATACGCGCTTTGCAAAGTTGCACCACCGCGCTGCCTTCTAGAGCAATTTACTCTGAGTGCATCAGCAGAATGAACTTCAGCACAGGTAGCATGGAATTAACCAGCAGCGAGTGTTGATTACAGACAGCTATAGTACTTTGAGAGTGGAGATGCCAGGGCGTTTTCTGGTCTCCTGGTCAGGATCACACAGAGCCTGCAGGCTGGTCATCTTGCCTCCGTCCTCTGCTCCCACCTCCATCCTGCTCTCAGCGTTTGCCTGCTCTCAGTGCACTGCAAGAAAAGCAGACACAGACAAGAGATTGACCATTAAAGAAGGAAGGTCAGGCTAAAGAGAAAGAAAATGAGTCTTTAATGCTATTTTGTGTTAATTCACGATCGTTTTCCAAGAAACAACATTACCTCCAGTAGTGACATGAAGATTTTCAACATTTTGGGAAATAAGCTTATTCCCCTTCTTGCTGAGAGTCGGATGAAAAGTTTGATACCACTCTCATTTCTGTACACTAAATATGTTGCTGGAACCAGCAGCTGGTTAGCCTAGCTCAATATAAAGACTGGAAACAGGAGGAAAGTTAGCCTGGCTCTCTCCGAAGGTAACAAAATCTGCCTACCAGCAAAGCTAACTGGTTGCTAGTTATAGGCACATATTTATCTACAGATTTGAGAGAGGAATAATTTTTTTCATGTAACTATGTTTCCCAAAAAATGGTATCAACCAAAAGTTTGTTTTCTTAAAATATAACTTTTAGCAGTTGTTTATGTATTGTTCATCTTCATATAGACATCGTAGTTTAGCAAGCTTTTCATTCATCATTACATCAATAATCCACGATATGAGCATGAATATTGTAAAGTTTAAAAAGGACAAATCAATATCAACTCATAAGGAGTTCTAGGGCAGTGCAAAGTCCTGGTGCAAATCAAACCCCGTCAGTTCAGCCTCATGTCTGAATTTGTAAAGTGAGTGAAAACAGAGTAGCTGTTATGGTACCTGTGTAAACTCCACCAGCGTCTTCTCCTCACAGCAATCCTCTCAACTCAGTAAACGTCAGGAGCTGCAGCTTGAATCCATATCAGAGAGGAAAATGATTTCCGATGACAACTCATTTGGAAGACTTGAGGGCGGCGGGGAGTGAGAACAAACCTGTAACATAGTAACATAATCAACCAGTTAGTCTGATTTTCACCTCATAACCTCAATAATCCCCCTCAGGTTTAGCCTGGTTAATACTCCCACCCAAAGCGCAGCTCGCCTTTAAAGTCTGATCCATTCTTATCCAGCAGGACCAGGTCTTATCAAGGAATTTCTGGGAGTTTATTAAATGTTTCAAATTTAGAGCAACAGATAGCAAAATCACTACTGCAAAGCAGAGGAAGTTTAATGAAATACCTAGTGCATCTTCAGGCCATGGGGACTGGGGTCTCCCCTCTCTTCTTCTTCTTCTGCAGCTCCTCTTTAAGCAGCCATGTGTCGCTCCTCCTGCTGAGAGGAGGAAAGCCTGCTCTTCCCAAGCTCCTATTCTCTCGTCTGAGTGCAGAGCAGTTACTTGGAACCAGCGGGACAAAAGGCCGTGCACATTTTTATTCCACACACATGCCGGCCAGTCCAGGAGGGGGACGGCAACAAGAGAACAGGGTGGGGAGACAGATTAGTAACTCCAAACCAGGCCCGTTGGATGGTAAAATATTAGATGGTTGTTGCAGTACAGTATTAACAGTGTGTCTCAGTGTAAATATGTCTCAGGGAATGCTCTGTTACTCCAGTGACCGGTGGGGGGTTCGGGCAGCCAGGCAGCAGGTCACACAATCAGCTTTGGGCCCTCACAAATTCCAAGGATTAAGATTAAGATCCTTCACATTCCTGCACAGCAACAGCGAAGGAACTGTTTTCCACTTTCTCCCTTTCTGAAAAATTATACTCCAGAATTTTGGATTGTTTTCAGTCACTGTATCTAGTTTCAGGTGCATTCTTACACCATCAGCTACTGTACCTGCTGCCAATTACTACATAGACACTTGTGTTTCTGCATGAGATTGTAACATCATTTGAAAAAAATCTACATAACAAATTTCCCACGTCTGGCTGACTTTAAGCAGGGAGACACCCTCAGTAGCACTGCAGTAACTTACAGTGGATATTTTCTTGTATAGAGTGCAGCCTGCTGGTGAAACCTGACACTGCACATTCTCACGGTGGATGAATAAAGATAAAATGAAGGGTATAAATACAGAGAAGATTATATTATTTCAATTTAAAGGATGAAATTGAAATGTTGCTAACTTTTTAAATCATATCTACTCTAAAGTAAAGCCTTATCGGTGTATTGCTGTAGTAATAAAAGGGTTTAACAATCATAGAATATTGCAATCAATGGTCATAACAGTTACAATATATTACATAATATGGTAATTAAAAAAAATATAACCTAACTGTCGCTTTTTTACCATAACAAGAAAAAGCATCTGAGTCCAAAAGAAAACACAGAGGAGTCAAAGTTTGATAGACCACGTAATGTAACAACCTTCAACTTTAAGCAAGCCAGACTGATATATCAATGCACATGTGCAAAGGGAAAGATCCGGTGGCGTGGAGTTTACAGATTTACAGATTTAGAAGCAATGATCTGGCTGTGGGGGGTTGTGGAGGCTGAAAAAATATAAATATTACAGCCAAACACTTTAGACACAAAATTAAACCACTGATTCAAAAGACTTGGAGAAATCATATTATATAAACCACTGACAGTGGAAGTTTTGAGGCTTTTTTTGCTCAAACAGTTACGTTGGACAAAAACTACGCTATGAGAGCAGTGAGACTCAACCAAAACAGTGAAGCTGTGGGCCAGAAAACCAAAACAATGAGCTGAAAGATGCTAAAAATCCCAGTTGACTTGATGGTAACTGTAGATTCTCTTTGGATTTATCACTACGAGAGACACCTTGGACAAATAGTCATCGATCTATTGTTAATATTTACATACTAATTATAGCTGCTTTAAGAGGGCCATGACAGGTTTACAGTGGGACACACTGAGCATATAGAAAAGGTATAACTTGTCACGTGTAAATTGAGGTGCAAAAAATAAGTTATAAAGTTATAATAATAACAGGCCTATCGCAGTCTTTGAAGAACATGTTCAAAAAGAACATTAACAAAGACATATAATGTGAAAATTTGTCTTTAATGCTTACAGATATGCTTCAAGAACAATCAACAAAATTGTAAAAAAAATCAGAAATGAGAAATGATGATAAAACAAAAGGTATGAACACAATACAAACACATCTAACCCAATATATAAATTCTCATTATTAACAATAATTATACATATTAATTGATGATACATTTTAATCAACAACTACAGTGTATAACAGAGTAAAACATAGTACAATCAAGTTTGAGTTACACTCAACTCACTTTTAGTCCACTGTCCAAACTATAGTGAACTTTTCGAGACTAACACCGGCGAATCAGAGGATCATATGAGTGTTCATGACCTTTAGGGTTTGTGTAAAATGAGGTGTGTGTCAAACAGGTGGGATATCCGGACAAATGTTGCAGGGGCACGTTGCTAACAGTCAGAGGGTTATCAGGCTGATATGTAACCTGTTAAATGAAACAGCTTTTTAGCATGAAAACCCCTCTGTCTCTCTCCTTCCCTGTTCCACATGTAGGCCATAAAAAAACGTGTGTCAGAGAAACTAGTTTGCAAGGTAACTGGAAACGGGACTGCAAAATACTCCGCCTACCAGCATCTTTAAAGCGTATTAATTAACACGTTATATCTCATTAGTTTAATTAATAGTGTTTGCTGGTTGCCAGGCAACCTCACCGTGATGACAAGAATCTAGGAAGTCACTGCTCCTGGCCAAGAAAGTCTGGCACATACCTTTGGACAGAGCCAGGCTAGCCGTTTCCCCCGTTCCCAGTCTTTGTGCTAAGCTAACCGGCTGCTGACAGTAGCTTCATATATTTACCTTACAGACATGATATCAATCTTCTCATCTAACTATATATATGTATTTCCCCAAAAAATGAAAAAACATGAACCATACTTGATGTTACTAAGTGATGCTACTGTTTCTTAGGCCACAAACACTTTAGTTGTCTTGTACTAGTATTTAAAACTATACCCTGTACATATAAGGTATATTTGCCAAACTGCTACTACTACTCAAATCACTTTGAATGTAAAGCTGTAGGATGAGACATTACTATCATTACCTGACCTAATGCTATTCAAGTATAATCGGTGGACGGTTGATCTTATCAGAACTAAGCTCTAGTCAGGATCTTTGACCTTTAACGTGAACAATTAGCAGTTGATGTTTTCGGCACAAGGTGTACTGCTCGAAGGCCAAAGAGCGCTGACACTGTACCATTACCACATTTGGTCCAGTATGGATGCAGCACAGTACGTAGGCAGTGGGAAATCTGTGTCTTTCATTTGCATTATACAATGGTGTCTTCCTCAAACACCTTAAATAGTGCTCTCCTTGTCCATGTCTTCTTTATTTTTGGCAATGTTGATGTTGGCGTGTCCATTGCCCAGGCTGTTGCTCTCCAGTCCATTCTCTTTGGCCTGATTCCTCAGTGCTAACTTCTTCTGTCTCCTTACAATTTTGAGATAGAGGCCTCCCCACAGAATGTTGGACAGGAAGTAGAGTCCAGTAATCAACCCCATGAATGTCATTCTGTAAATAAAGTACGATGGAACAGGTTAGGTTTCGTTTTTTACTTCATTTACGTGCATTAATTCAGGAATATTATGGGTAGGATATTCTAGCAAGATATTATGAGTCTGTTTTTTTTTTCTTACCTGAATGCATTAGCATCATAGAGTCTACATGCTCCACGGCCTCCACACTGCTTGGTACCCCACTTCAAACAGGTTCGGTCAATCAGCGCTCCGAAATATATAGGAGGGGGTATCCCACCTGAAAACACACAGTCACATGAAAAGAGCTGAAAAGTAATTTCACCAGTCATTGCTGTCAGTATATGCATGGCCCTGTGAGCTAAACAAAACAACAATAAAATATTTGGTACTCACCCAGAGTTCTTACTATCAGCGTCTGCATACCCAAAGCCAGCGACTTCAGGTCTTGCTGTATGGACCTGGAAGATTAACCATGATCCTATCAGACCTTGAGATCAGCATTTTAGCTTCAAGAATACACAAGAGGCAATATTACCTACAATAGTGTTACAGAAGCAGTTCACACAAAGCTCCCGTTTTGATGCTTGCATGTAATGCCATAATCCCTACATATGCCAGAAATCAATAAAACACTGCAAGGCATTGTTATACCCAGCCGTAAAAGCTTTAGTGTCTCTGACCTGAGCAGCACAATGTATCCTGGCGTGCCCCCACAGGCAGAGATGAAGGACCCCACTACGGACAAAGCCATGAAGACTTTGAATATGCGATCACAGTCGCTCTTCCTGGGGCACTGGCCCAATACTGCGGACATGTTCATGCTGGGCGTCATCATTTCCCCAATGCAGGTACAGTTATGAAAGACCTAAAGAACCAAGAGACAGAGATGTGAATGATTTGGTTTACTAGTACTAACCCATTTACATTTGTCTGATGTGGGTTCATGAACACATCCATGCTCCCAAAGGGACAAACCCTTTTGATTTTAAACCCTATGGCGTTTACTCTCATGCCACCCTCCTGAAAAACAACTAGTGAGGCTTTAATAACAGCAAAGGTTTCAGTGCTTTGATATTGTGGGCTGTAATGAACATGGTGGCCTCTAGGAGCCATCAGTGGGACTTTCATCAGTTTGTGATGTTCAGTCTATTTTGCAAGTTATTGTTTGATAATGTAATGCAAATCATTTGGGGGGTAGTTTGTTTTCTGAATTTTCTAGAAACGCCCACAGAGAATGGGCCTAAATCTGTTACTGTCAATCAAAGCAGGGCTTATTGATCACAATATATGACTTTGAAACAGAACGATAAAGTTTCAGCAAGAAGTGTAATGAAATGACATGTATGAAGAACTGTTGCTGTGTGTCCTTGTATGTGTCACAATCTACCAGTCGTATCTATTTCTCTGAAGAAATGTAAGTTGCTGTCTTACAATTTCCTTGCTGTTGCCAGTGGAGGTCTGGCAGCCGGCCAGGCAGGGCGAGGCATACGTCATTCCGTTGTAGGCGCACACTGGGTCCCAATGCTTCATTGAGCAGGAGCAGCCCATGTTGCACTGGGACAGCAAAGTCTGTTGGTTGTAGGACACTTGAGGAGCCCTAGTGCACCCAGACATGAACAGAGACGCATGAGCAGGGGACATTGGTCCAGTGAGGCATAAATCAGTTTCACTGTCATCATTCTGAACTCCTGATGGAGTCAAAAGCATTTTAGTTGCAAACTTTGGCTTGCATGCCACTTACCCCTGATATGAGACAGTAAGACCTCCCACCTCTGCATTATCACAGTGCATGAAGACCTGAATGGCAAGCAGACAAAAGGACCCGATGGAGGCAGTGATCGACACCCTGGCTGCTCCGATGACACCCAGCTTGAAGCGCTTCAGTACAAAACCTCCGGTGATGATGCCCAAAGCGACAGCTGGCAGGTTCAGTGTACCTGGATGGATGAATAAACGGATTAATGAAGGGATATATGAAAATGGAGCAATACACTGGAAATACTACAAAAAGAAAATGTCCCACTGATCACAGTATTATACTATAATGTGATAAAGAAAATGTGCCCTAATCATTGGGTGCCTCCTAAGCACGGGAGCTGTTGAAGAGTACAAATATAAAGGGAATTGGGGAATTATGAAACATGTCATGGTTGAAGGTGTGTTGAAAAGTTATATTAGTTTAATATTGAATGAACAACTTGAAGTCTCCATTTGTTCATTACTTTTAGTGGAAAATGTCAACCATTTATAACCATTTATTTCTTATAGCTCCTCCACAATCTGTCCACCTATCCCATGGTTTACAAGTACCTGTGGTTGGGAATCACTACCTTTGGTAAATTATTGTATGCAGGCTCAACACATGGTGCATTCATGTGCTGGTAAGTACCAAACAGCACTCGAGAGCTGTGTTGTGAGAAAGTCAAATCCATAAGACATAATATGTTTTTTGCATTCAAAATGTTCTGTTCAGCAGCCAAACGGTGTTGTTCTAATGTTACGTTTCATAATAGAAGGTGATTGTAAAACAATGACTTTAAAATGTCAATATTCCAACAATAACACTGTCAGCTAGCCGTGCTGGTAAACAGTCATAAAATACTAAACATAGCTCAGGGTGCTATTTTGCCGACGCACACAAAAGGAGAGCCCACAGTGGGCTCCTTATTGCTTACATTTCAAGTCAACTTTATCTCTCGCAATCACACTTCCCTTCAACAACATCATTGTTTCAGTTGCCTCGGGCTACAGAGTGCAGCAGACACAGAGTGAATTGGGGTCAGTTATTGCTCTGTACCTATGAGGAAAATGGCCTTGGAGGCTGATTGGCCGTAGATTTGCTCCAAGAACTTTGGCTTGAAGGTGATCATGCCAATGAAGCCGTTGACTGCCACCAGGTAGGTGAGGATCATCAGCGAGAAGATGCTGTTCTTGAACAGTCTCCTCAGAGATGGAATGAAGTCTGGTGAAGAACAAAGCAAAGAGAGATTATAGCAAAATAGTTTTATTAAGGTACTGTTAAAAACTTATCTATTTCATATATTTCATATATCTATACTTATATCAATACACACTCACAACTCAAATGTTTATACACATGTATTTAGTAAGGCATGCTTATATGTATTTAAATCTACCTATATTACCAAAACTAACATTAATTTTCTAATTTAACTGCCATATATGGCATATTATGCATATTGTGCAACATAGATTCATTTTACACACATTAAACAGCATTATTACATAACCTCTATATTGTTCATATTCTTTTGTATGACATACAGTTTTTATTGTCTGTTATTTTAAACTCTTTCGTCATATAGTCACCTTTCTTAGCTCTCTTTCGCTCTTTTTTCAAATAATATCACCTTCAAATAACACTTTACAAAAGTGAACAGGAGACACTGTTACGTCGGCCTGATATAATGTTGTGTAATGCACTATGTGGCATGACTGGGCTTTAGCTTAAGTAACAGCGTCCCCATGTTTCTCTGCCCTGATGAGTCATTCGACTCTTACCCAGATTGCATGATGGTTAGTTACTGCAAATCCAGCTTTCAGGGTTAACCAGTCCGGGTTCTGTTTTTTTTTGTTGTCTGGGCTATCCCTGGTTAATGATTTAACACATTAACCCTAATATCTATTTGCACAGTGACAATCTTCCATGGTGATGGGGCATGTGTCGTTCTGCGGCTCGTAGATAAAGCCTTTTTGGAATAAGAGCACAAAACTAAAAAGATAAAAGATAAAAAAAACTACTAAAACAAGTCTTATGCGACGACCTGTCCTTAAATGCATCACAGTGCTTGATGGTACCTTTAGCCAGCTCCTGGAATGTCACTGGCTTCTCCTTCTCCTCATCCTGGTTTTCCTCCGGCAGGAAATTCTCCTGCTCTGCCACTGTAGCCAGCTCTGTGCCTTTACTCGGGCTCTGCTCTTGCCCCTGCTTGGGCAAAGACTTGGGGAGGAACCAGAATGGAATACTGGACAGCAGGATCACAGTTCCAGTCACTATGAAGCCCAGCCACCAGGCCCCCACCCAGCGGGAGTCCTTATGGTTGATGGTAATGCTGTCTGGGAGAGGGAAGACGAGCAAAGACAGCAGATTGTGAAGGACTGTGTTTATAGGACTTTCATTGGTAACCGCTAACACTTTTTGTTGTAACAGCTCAGACCTCTTCTTGTCTCTGGAAGACTTGTAATCATTCAATGACAAACAGTTTTGCTCTGTAACTACGACCTTGCTGTGTAGGTTCAAAGGGAGGAAAGGTTAACTGTTTTGCTGAAGGACTCTTTGATTGACAGAGGGGTTATATGTAATAGGTCAGCACACAGCCAATTGCTCAGCAATTGTCTTATCAGTCAAGGGTAATATTGACTTAATGGGTAAGCACTAATGATGACATTTTCTGAAAACTACCAATAATAACCAGACAGTCTGCATGTTGTGCCACATCAACACATCCTGTACTTTAAGTGCCATACCTAAATCCACAGATCCAACGTCCACGTAGACCTTGGCAAGGAAGGACCCGAGCATGAACCCAAACATAGGTCCTAAGATTCCCACTGTGTGGATGCAGGCTGGAGAAACAGAGAAAGACATGTTGTGTTGTCCAGTACTGTGATGTTGATCAAGCATTATCCCGATTATACAGGATAGACACAGAGCAACAAAACACCAGTAGCAGGACACTAAGTAAGCAGGCTGATGGTAAGAGTGAAAGATCAAAGTGAACTAAGAAGATGGAAAATAATGTAGCCAAGCCCCAAAGCAGCGTAAAGTAAGTAACCCAAACAGGAAAGAGTATAAACTAACACAGGAGTAAAGTGTGTAAAACTAGCACAGACAGTAGGAAGTAAAAAGTAACGAACCCAAATAGAAAGGAGTGTTCTCTTCTCTGGAGAAGTCATCCAGGTAGGACACGCCCAGAGGCATGATGGGAGTCTCTCCAATTCCACGCAGCATGTTTCCCAGGAATACGTAGATCCACAGGGAGGAGCCGGCTGCCTTTTCACAAGCTGAGGGTGGAAAACTTGAATGAAACTTGACATAATATTGAAAATTCTGTCTAATGCATTGCTCATCTTCCGCTTCTATGAATTGATTTGGTATCATATCCTCAGATCTTTCATCTGATTTAGTGAATGTATGTGCCATCTACCTGTTCTGGTCTCTAAGTCAGGCATCTCATCTGTCAGGCTGTGGTTGGACAGACAGGGCAGGGTGCTCTCAGTGTTGTTGGCATCTGTGCTGTGAGACACGCTGGTCTCATATTTATACCTGGAAAATATTGAGAATTATTACGTGACTGTTTCACAATGACACATCTGCATCTTGAATAGATTTTTTTCTTAAAATAACAGAGCACATACAAAAATGTATTTCAACATTTCTGGTAGACTTTTAAAAAAAACTTAACATGCCACCAAACATACTGTATGTGTATGTGTCTTTCGACATGAATATCTCCTTAACAACAACTTTCAAAATTGCACATTCAAGCTGGATGACCAAAGCAGAAAACTGCCTCAGGGCCCCAGACTCCCGGGGGCCACAACAGAGTTACTGCGTGTCAGATGTTTTTTTAAAGTTTTTAAAGGGAATTTAATTAACTTCCAGGTTGCTGAGGAATTTGCCCCATTAAAGCACAAGATCAACTAAGGAGGGTAATACATTAAATCTTCTGAATCTGTCTTGTAGCGGGGCCTTTGGTCAAAATGTAGTTTTAATACTTTTATTTACTCACATGATATATATTGCTAAAAGATGTTTTGTTTGATAAAATATGCATGACCCAATTTACACACAGAAAACCAGTGCATAGTACTGGATAGTTTGCACTGACCTTGGAGGTGACAGGTTATCTACACATGCTGGGTAGGGGCCTGAATATGGCCCCAAGAGCAAATCTTTGCTCTGAGGCCCCAAGCAGGTTAAACCCGTTGTGCGCATTAGACTAGGTGAAATTAGCTGTAATTTCTTGATATTATATACATATATGCACCCAGAGTACCAGTAGTTCTTTGACTCTTCCCATTGTGGTTCAATTAAGAGCTTCTCTGCATCTACAGCAGCTCTACCTCCAAGAAGCATATAATGTGATTCATGATGTATCATGTCATTACTGCAGGATATACCATAACAAGGCCACAGTATAACATATACAAACGTGGAATATTAAGAAGATAAAGAAACTGTGTGCTTACAGCCCCTGGAAGAAGTGAGGCAGGGCTATGAGGAAAGATCCAACAGCCATGATCAAACAGCCAATACCCATCAGCCTGGGACGATGGAGCTTAGCACCAAAGTAGCTCACAAAGGCTATCACCAACAGGTTGCCTGGGTAGGAGAAGAATTCAAAAATAACTGAATGAATGAAGGAATTATTGGTTTGACATTTTGGAGAATTGCTTGCAGAGAGTTGGGAGATTAGAGAGATATCGCTCTCATGTTTCTATGCTAAATATGAAGCTAGAGTCTGCAGACTTAGCATAACTTAGCATAAAGACTGGAAACTGGGAAACAGATAGCCTGGCTCTGTCCGCTGACCAGCACTCCAGCTGCCACTAATTAACATCTAGTTTGATTAATACATAGAAAAAACAAATTGTAAAAAAAACTTCCTGGCAACTTCAAAGTGACGACAAGACTTCAGGAAGTTCAGGGACTGTCCCCCGTAAAACCACAATGGCATTTTTCCATTTTATTTTTATTTTTTATGGATCGAGCAAACACGATCTAACGTGTTAATTAGTGAGCTTGGTGTCTTTATCTACTGCATAAATCCAATATTCATCTGTCAACATTTTTATTATTTAAAATACCATGATGTAGCTGAAAAGATTTTTAACACCATCCAAAATGTTTTAAAGGAAAACAACACATACCCATTTCAAAGCTGCCATCTATAACCCCAATGAGGGAGCTGGGGATATCAAAGCGCCTCTCAATCTGGGTGATGGAGCTCTTCATATAGGCTCCACCAAAGGCTTTGGCAAAGTATACAAATGCCATGGAGGCCAGGAAGAGCTGGAAACATAGAAACAACAAGCTGTTGGATGAAGCGGTTCTTCTCTGAAACAAGAACAGTTAGGGGGCGTTTGATGTGATTTGATCAGGTTTAGTGAAAAGGGCTTAAACTCAGACTGAGTCAGAACACCTTTAAATGGTGAACCTGACTGTTGTAGTCTTTTATTAAATGATTAGCTCGGTAATAATCTCTCCTCAAAAACTCCAGAGTGAGAGGATTAATCTACTTTTTTTCCAGTCACGCAATGAATTTGAATGAGGCTTATTCCAATACAAAGGATAAAAGGGTATAATTGCACCTTGCACAGATGTTAAGGGAAAGGGTGAGTGGCTGTAGTATTACATAGACTACTCCCATGATGGGCTCACACACAACACCTAACACACATATAAAGACCTACAGTGCTTCGCACCTACTTTCAACCTTGATTGGATTTACATCAATTTACATTAGATTAGATTAGTTTAAATCTAATCTAATGTAAAAGTGTTTAAATCTCACTGTATCTTCATTTCTACATCGAGTCTGAGATGGACAAAGAAAGGGGATTCTGGAGATTAAATGTAACAATATTTAGTGAATCCTTCAATTTAAATCTTTGGGAAGTAATTCACTATTTTTTGTAAAAGTTTGTTTGCTTTTCAGTTCAAATCCTTCACTCAAAATGTGTGTCCTTGCCACAAAGTTAGTTAAAGATTAAAGGGGATTTACACTGGGCTGCAGGTCACAGATTACTCTGTGAACACGTTGAGACCACAGTCAAAGTAAAATCCTCCAGAGGTCAACACGTTACTTTTTTAACTGGTGACAAAAATCATGCAAATATTAAATGCTACTTAGAGCTGATAATGTCCCATTTTCTTATATGATTGGTTTGTTATCAGAAAGCATGTCATCATATTGACAAAGTGAACCAATATAAGACCACACTTACATGTTATGATTACAGGTCACTGCAGCCATACCACTGTTTATCTCAAAGCACTTATAAAAAGCTCTGTTGCCATTCCATGAGCAAGAACAAAACACAATTTTCATCTCAATTGGTGTCAAAGTCTCAAAGTTTTATCTGGTCAAGAGAAAAAGTAACCTTTTTTTCTGACACAGATAATACTGACATAGAAATACCATACCAAGACAGATACCTATAGATAAGGTTGAAGAAAAGTAGTCCAACAATGAGATTTTGCAACTTAGCACCATCACAGTTTTTGGATGTTCAGTCCATTTGTCTTCACAACCATGGATTTAAATGATTAAGACCATACATTATAATACAGGCACAGGACGACATTTCACCGACCTTGAGCTTGGAGCAGCAAGCCTCACGTGTTTTTTTGGACTCTACACTCATGATGCTGCTGTGTGCTCAACAGAAAACACCACCAACGGACCTGCAGAAAGGCACCAAGATTATGAGCACACCAGAAGTCATGTTAATTTCATCTAATTTATCAAATAGATTTTACTTCAAAATATCCAAAATTAAATAAAAGATTAAACTCTTCTTACCAATTTCCTCTATTTGTGTTAAAGAAAATTAAAGGTTAATGATAAAGACCTCATAGTCAGTGTGTTTAGAAGTGTAATTTTATATTGACAATAGTGAGATTTGTTACCAACTTCACTTACAGACATTATACCAGTAATTCACACTAAAACACAAGTAAATAGTACCATCAAATAGTACCACCAATCCTCAGTGTATCTTAGAAAATAACTTAGAAGAATTAGAAGTAGTGAAAAACCAGTAAAAGTATTTACCTGACAGGCAGCAGTGGTCCTATGAGGGATGGAAAGGATGTGGTAAAGTAGCTGAAGGTGTGTTTGTACCTGGCAGGACTTTGTGCTTAAAGCAGGAGTCTTATCACAGACAAACTATAACATCACCTAATCAGTAACCCAACCACTCATGTGCACTTGTTGATCATGTCAATAAAAAGCCCTCCAACCCTCACAGACAGACAGACAGACAGACAGACAGGCACACACACAAACCTAAATGTGACTGCTCTGGTTGGGTAAGGTCTAGTGGGATGCATGTCCGACCAGCACCGGAAGGGTTCAGAGGTTCACCGAAACGCAAACACACACAGACATTCACAACTTGCGCACACTCGCACATCCTCCTCTGTGAACATCATAAGCCTCCCAAGTATCCATCCTTTTGAACGCACAACAAACAGCAGCAGCGTGAAGCTGGCCAAAGCTTATTTTACAAGCCTGCTGTTTCTGTTGGTTTGCTGTTTCTCAAAGAATGAAATGCTTTCCTCTCCTGGAGAAATGCAGCTTTTGTAAAGCTGGGTGTTTCCTAGGCCTGATCAAAGTCTTCCTGTCCTATTGATAGCCCCTAACAATGGCTTTCTCTCTGTGTCCTAATGGCCTAGTATCGCACATCACATCACCTGATCAGGCTTGTTTATATAGGCTATATAAGATATTCAATAAAGGTACTCCATACAGTAGTTCCTGACATTCAGCACACCAAACGACACAAGATATAATTACATTAACATGAAAGATAATAAGAGCAAAGAAGAAAAGTGTCTCTGTTCCTGCAAATAACCCACAGAACACATTGTCAATAGATTTCAGAGGGACTTTTTCTTCTGTAGAAGAATGGTCACTAGAGGTTGGCCTTTTGGGGGGGGGGGGGTGTTCCTCCTGCTTCTGGAGAGGATAGTGGCAACTGTGTGTGTCTGTGCCAACAGCAGCTTGAAACCTTCGCAGGGGCCTGGGCTTCAATTTCTTCTGGTGCACTGCATGTGTCTATTGTATACATCAGGTTTTTCACACTGATGATGTAGAGGTCTCAAAAACTCATGTATCAAATATGATACACTTGGCATTACATGGTTAGGAAGCTGTTTTTTTGTAATTTGCATGAAACAAACCTTTAACTTCTGAAAATGGGAGTGATCAAAGCCAGAGCAGTGTGGCTGCTGGTATATACTTGCTTGAGGATGAAAAGGAGGGCTTAATACTGCAGCGATAGAAGATACATACTTCAAGCTTTGGTGATTAGTAAATTGTCCACTTTATTTGACAGAAATTAGATTCAGTAATTGCTTTAAATAAAGAACAAAAAGATGTTGATGTTTTTGCACATTACATCCTCCTTGTTATAAACACTGTAGAGCTCTTTTCATTTAAAAAAACAGATACATTTTACATGTTTAATTTAAAATACATTTTGGTTAAGTTTAGTTTTTTGTCTTTTCTCTTACTATGTTTATTGTTATGCACCAAAATACCAAGGCAAATTCCTTGTATGTGAAAACCTACTTAAGGCAAAAAACCTGATTCTGATTCTGATTAATAATCTATTAAATTTGAATACATTTGATTTTGATTTGGAAATCTAATGGATACATTACAAAATTGTTTATGCTTGGCTCAGGCCTGTGCTGCCAGAGTACTTTTCAGCGCAGGATGCCACAGGATCTGCACTCACAGTCGGTGATATGCTGGTAAGTGAAGTGTTTGGTAGTGAGGTCCAAGCACTGCAGGGTCACTGATCTCTTCTCGGAGCTCCGCTCCTGACAGCATCTGTGCTTGTGCTCCACCTGCATGTCACCACGTAACACGACCCTGTTGCAGTGAGCCGAGGCACAGGAGGGGAGGAGGAGAGAGTGGGAACGGGTGGAGGAGGAGGAGGAGTTAAAATTCAGGAAAGTCTCTAAAATTCACACAGGACTGAAGGTCAGTTTGAACACTAAAAACCTCAAAATGTGTTAAGTGGCTGTGTCTTAACTATTGCTATTGATCAGTATATTTCTTCTCACCTGGGCTCAGACACACATTGGCCCTGACACACAGGTATCTGCATGGTGGTGTTACAGTTGTCTGTGGAAACCCTGATGCTGGTCACCTTCGGAGCACAGCTCTGGTTACCTGGAGTCAGGGGAAATGAATATGGGAGGAAGTGATTGAATCTTGAATGCAGAAGAGTCCCACATTATTTAACTTTCGATGGTTACATTGAACTGCAATGTCAAAATTCTACAAACTGAAAGAAAGTCAATGTGACAAAGTCAGCAGTTGTAAATGACTTCAACATTTTATTGATTTTGACTTAACTTACATGTAAAGCAGCAATGTTGGTCGTCCCAAATTCTGTCCTCCTGGTAAATAAACCACAACAGCTCAAGGTCAAATTTGTGTTGTTCCACTTTAAACATTTAACTATGGCTAATCCAGTGTATCAGCATAATGTACCCCCTGTAGGAAAAAATGCTTCCTTTCCACACCCAATAAATGTGAATGAAAAAAGTTTCTCTGTTCCAATTTGTAATTTTAATAAAAGCTCTATGAAGTACTTACGATATATTTTCATGATAAAACAATTCTTTAGCAATAATTCTTTAGAAATAAAGATGTTCCACAGGGTGTGTGGTACCTCCTGACAGTTTTCTGTGGGACAGACTGTAGTCTCAGTCTGAATACCCTCTTTGCTGCAATGGAATGACACGCAGGGAAGGTCGACATCCTTCCACCTGTCTCCCACCTACACACACAAAGACAGATATGATGACTAGACACTTTACAGCGCAATGATTCATTTCAATCCAAAATGCTACTTTCCTCTGCGGGAGAGGAAATTGTTATGAGATTAGACACAATTTACCTTGTACGTTTTTTCACGATGACTGCAAGTCTTCTCGACTGAAAAATAACACATTCAGTAATAAGCACCTAATCTGTATTAGAATTCATGTGACAAAAGGAGTCTCTGAGATAGTAAACCATCATTTTAAAATATTATTAAGTGCCAGTGCTTACCACAAGTCAATTCACCACAGCAAGAGGTGTTTACCAATACAGCATTGGGGCCACAGGTAGGAGCTGGCTCAGGAGGTTTTAGAACACACTCTTCTGTCCGAGTCTGGTTGTTACATGTACACAGGTAACAGTCGGACTTCCACACCTCACCAGGCTGGAAGACATGTACAGAAATACTTTTTAAATGTAGAATTTTAAATGTATTACTATTTTCTCATTGATGAGACAAGATAATTACCAGTCTGGGCTCACCAAGCGGTCCTTTACAATCTGATGGATGAGGAAACAGACATTAACATTAACTATTTATGGTGACATGTTGAAATGGATGTCTCCAAATTTCCAGATTTCAAACAAAGCTTCTCTAGGTGTTTCTACAGTAGGCCATGTTACTCACAGGGACAGTCAGACACACAGATGTTTGAGTGATTTCCAGCCTTGAACTGGCCGCTGGGACAAAAACAGCCTGAACTGCTCTTCTCGAGGGAGGCTCCTGGATAATGCACTCTGTACAGCCAGAGGAGAAATAGAAATGGTGAAAATCTTGACAGGGGAAACATTTTGGATTTAAAATGTCACAACAAATGTGAGGATGTTATTTGGTATAAGTAAACTTTACAAACCCTCCGTAGCAGAGGTCATCCAGCTTGTTATGACATTCTCTGTAAACCAATCCTTTTGGACATGGCACATCTGAAACATTAACAAGGACACTGAAGTTATCAACGTAAGTATCGGTTTAAGGAGGAATTTATCATTACCATTTTTAACCAAAACATCATTACAAGTCAATTCCATAAAACGCAGAAAAGTGTGCAAATACATGAAAACAATCATTTGTCCCTGGTCTGACTGGCTTTGCTTTACAGAGTATAAGCAAAAGTATAAAAGGTACATACCACAGCTTCCATTTGTCAGTGTTCTCCAGTTAATGCAGAAACCAGCCTTCTTGCATTCCTCAGCAGCTTGCTCTAATGACGAGCAAGGGCCACCCCTGCATGAATCAAACTCACAGTTCTTCTTTTTAATGACCAGATTCACATACCTGCTGCAATTTAAGAAGACTCTGGGGAAACAGAATAGATTTGAAATTTAATCAAGAGTTAAAACATGTACTAATATACAACATACACAGAGAGACAGACAGCCATGGTTATACACCATCAAAATGAAAAGAAACAATATAGAAAAGCTGGCGTGAAGAAAACTAGTTTAAGTATTCCATGTGGTTACTAGGTCACTACCAGGTGGCTAGGGTGTATGGGGTGACTCTGGGTGGTTGCTACTAAGTGTTTAACAAACACACTAATTCTACCATAATTCCCTCACAAGGTGTGTGTGTGTGTGTGTGTGTGTGTGTGTGTGTGTGTGTGTGTGTGGAGCTTACGGGTGGAGTAGCAGCTCACATAGTTGGCTCGTGGGGCAGGAGGTGGTGATAGTGGGTGAGTTCGTGGGTGCTGGAGTGGGGTCATGGTGACAAGGTACGTCCCTTGGCGCAGAGACACAGGCTGGCTTCAGTGGGTCGGCATACACCCAGTCATAGGCCGTCTTCTCACAGCAGCTGTCGTCCTCGATCTGCCCTCCTTTACGGATACATGATCCAACACCACACACACCTGGAGAGGAGATGAAGGGGTGGGCTTCAGAAAAGATGTGCGGTACACACATATATGTTTTAATTGACATAAACACCCATTGCTAGCTATGCATTAGGATCTTTGAAGCCATGGCTGGCACCATCATGGTCCACAAGCGAACTCAGCAAAGCAGCCGACATGAGAGTTGAGAGACGAGATAAAGCTAATAAGTTCAAGGTTTTTTTTGCATTACCTGAAAGTCCACTCTACACAGACTAACACGCACTGCTAAAATGGTTATACACTCTACACTTTCAATCTATTACTCACCACATTGTCCTTGGGTGTTGTTGAGGAAGTGCTCCATGGCCAGACTGACCACCAGGGTATAAGACGGACTGAGGGAGACATACGAGCGGATCTCTGGGAGGTAGATTGACACTATGTACACCGTGGTCTCAAACCTCCACCCATCCTCCTCATATGGCGGCTCTATGGTCACATTGTTCAGAGTGGCCTAGGGCAGATTAGATCAGTATCAAATATCAATGTGTCATTCTTTCAATAGAATATAGCAGCCTTAAATACTTAGAAAGTTGTATTGTGTCATACCTGTACTGTAAACAATTGTGGATTGATACTGAGTGTAGCTATATTGTTCTGATATTTCAGGATGATGCCTTTAACGCAGGAGCCTTCGAAGCCCGGCCCACAGTCAAAGTTGTTCACAGCAATGGTCAGATGATGAAGTGGTGACCGCTCCTCCACCAGGATGTAGGTGCATGCGTCCAGGAAATCAAAGGTTACACCTTGGAAAGAGATGTAGTGGGGGTCCCCGTATAGCTCACAGCGACCTAAGGACAGTATGGAAAGGATGAGGAGGTGATTTTAGAGGACGGGCTAACAAGAGCGGTGTCAGAGACAGAAAAGGATACACTTACAGTCACACTTCCATGTTTCACAGCATCCATCCGACACTTTGGTTAACTGTTGTCTGGGGCACACAGGAATTGTAGGCTCTGGACAAACCACTTGAGTCAACTCTATCACCCCATTTGTACAGGTCTTATGGAAGCAGTCCTCTGTCCACGTCTCACCGCAGTCCCAGCTTTTTTTCCTCTTCAGGTCTCTACACTCACAGACTGATGATTTGATAAACAAAACAGCAGAAGACGGCGAACATAGAAAAGACAAAAACATTGTTTAGGAATTTTAAGGAGTTGACTGCTAGGCTAAATAAAATGTAATCATTTAGCAATATGCAGAACAAATATATGGCACGCACTCTGAGTGGTGGTGTATGGTGTTGACGAGAGTGGTGGCGTTCCCGTTTCAACTTCAGTTGTTGACTCCACACTGACAGTTGTGAATGCAGTCTCTGTTGGGGTGGTGGCTACTGAAGTGTGGTATGTTTTTTCTATCGTTGTCATGGTTGTGCCTGATTCTTCATGGGTTGTCAGTTCAGTGGTAGATGTTGCATTGGTAAATCCTTCACTTGTGGACACCTCGGTGGTATACGCCGTTGGTGGCATCATTGTAGAATTAGACGTCACCCCATGAGACGTTATTTCGGAGGAGGTGGTAGTAGGTTGAGTGGTCGGATGTGTAGAAGAGGTAAATGTGCCAGTGGAAGCTTCTGTGATGGTAACTTTAGTTGGACCTGACGTTTCAGCAGGTGTGGCATTGGTTGCAAAGGTGGTTGTTGTTGCTGTTGTCTCTCTATATGTTGTTGTTGGTTGAGTTGTGAAGGTATCAGTTGACATAACTGTCTCTGTGGGCTCTGATTCTGTTGTCCATGTTGAAGCACTCGGAGTTGTGTATGACGTGGTGCTAGGAGACTCAGATGTGGGTAACTCTGTTGCGGTCGTCTGTAGTGTGGTAGATTCGGTGCCATTTGTTATCGCTGTAAGCAGTGTTGAGGCAGCTGTTGTCATTAAAGGAGTAGTACTCATTCTACTTGTAGATGATGTGGTGGGTGAGCTAGTAGTGATTGCTGTTGTGTTGGGAGCGTCTGAAGGGGTTACTAAGGTTACAGTGGTAGTTGAGGTAGTTGTAGCTGTTGGTTTTGAGGTGGTGGAAAGCACAGTTGACCAATTTCCAGGAGTAGTTGAGACATTGGTAATGGTCGTCATTGGTGTAGAGGTGATGGGGGGCTTTGTTGACCAAGTTTCAGCGGTAGTTGCAGCAGTTGTAGTTGTTGGTGTAGAGGTGGTGGTCGTAGTAGTGGAAAGCATAGTTGTTTCAGCAGTAGTTGCGGCAGTTGTATTTGTTGGTGTAGAGGTGGTGGGGGCCGTTGTTGACCATGTTTCAGGTGTAGTTGCGGCAGTTGTAGTTGTTGGTGTTGTGGTAGTGTAAAGCACAGTTGTTTCAGTGGTAGTTGCGGAAGTTGTAGTTGCTGGTGTTGTGGTCGAGTAAAGCACAGTCGTTTCAGTGGTAGTTGCGGCAGTTGTAGTTGTTGGTGTTGTGGTCGTATAAAGCACAGTTGTTTCAGTGGTAGTTGCGGCAGTTGTAGTTGTTGGTGTTGTGGTAGTGTAAAGCGCAGTTGTTTCAGGTGTAGTTGAGGCAGTTGTAGTTGTTGGTGTTGTGGTCGTGTAAAGCACAGTTGTTTCAGTGGTAGTTGCGGCAGTTGTAGTTGTTGGTGTTGTGGTCGTGTAAAGCACAGTTGTTTCAGTGGTAGTTGAGGCAGTTGTAGTGGGAGTATTTGATGTAGGAGTGGTGGTAGGCCTAGTTGTGGGTGGAGGTGCTGTTGGAATAGTGGTGGTAATTGAGGTCTGGTTTTTTGAAAACAGGTACTATGAAGGCACATATACTGTAATCTAAAACATTTAAAAAGCTAATTGCCACAAAACCTATTTCATATTTTTGTGTAATAGACACACGAAGAAGTAAATGGAGTGGTACATGAATATAAATCATACTTACGACACAGAATTTTTCCATTTTCACAGCGGCTAATAAGGATGATATAAGAGAGTAAGAAATGTCCGGTTGTTAATGTAATGAATGTAACTGATTGTAACTAATTAAAAGTGCACAAGTTTTCATGTTATGGTTCCCCTGAAAATGTACATATTTAGTCTTTTTACAGTATGTATATATTAAGAATGGCCCAACTTACCACTCAATAGACTGTATCAGCACTAATTCCCCAGGCTGAATGATAGTGTCATTAGAATAACAGGTGCAGTTTCTCAATTTGGTGCATCCACCAGTATTTTCATCATAGTATGGTTCCTCCTTTGAACATCTGGGGTAGCAGCCTTTTCCAAGAATAAACACACTTTTTATATGGGCTCTATGGATTTTGTAAGCATTTATTAGGCCAAGGCCCTGACTAGAAAAAGCATTCAATAAAAATGTAAATTATGAGTGAAATTGTTTTTTCTATGGCCAGGTTTGTTTGCAATACTGCCAGAATTAAATATAAAGTAACATTTAGGCATTATTTATCACTTTCCAGATTCAACTGTTGATTAAAAAGTAAGGTTAGCTGTTATATTTGAATACAACTGAGAAAGACTGGTTACCTTCCAGCTTGTGAGGGAAGTATTTGCCTTCGCTGCAGGTTAGCATCTCACCACAGGCTTCATAGTGCCAGCTACACTGGCCCTGCTCGTTGTAGTAGTCACAGTAGACCGCTATGGTTTAAATGATCACAGGTTAAATTATTACAGACTGACTTATAGTTTATGTTTTGTCAACTTTCTGTGACAATTAACACACTTTTCATCATTGTTGGCTGATTGATTGATTGATTGCTTTACTAAAGTGTCTTACATAGTGTCAGTCCTCTGCATAATGACAAAGAGATACTTAAATATTGACAAAACATAATGTGAAGTGTATAGAGTATGTGAAATACTAAGCAGTGAAATGAAACATGGATATTTACTTTTAAATTGTCTGTATGTGCCATATTATTCAACTCAACAAAGTAAACTGATGAATGATACATCTTTGGCATTCTTAGCAAAGCCCTCTGAAAAAGTGACCATCTAATCTATGATTATATTAGAAGTTATTCTAAAATGTCCCATCACTGTTACCTCCCTGCCCTCAATCTGAAAAAAGATGGGGGGGGGGGTAACTTACGACACAGATCAGGTGTTCTCCATTTTACACACACATCCCAGTCACTGCATGCCTCTGCGTAGGCTGCCACAGCTGTGCAGAAGCCCAGGAACTTCCCTTCAAACTCACAGGAGCAGGACTCCTGCACACAGGCAAAGTAGTAGGGCTCTGGATCCACCTGGAGATTGTAGAACATCCAGGATGGAACTTTTATCATCACTTTTAAGGGCTCTCTGTGAAGGTATATTACTGTAAATACTTATTATACTAATACTTTATTATATTGCAATAGCTTTGGAGTCCATTCAAGA
This sequence comes from Enoplosus armatus, assembly GCF_043641665.1. Taxonomy (NCBI): domain Eukaryota; kingdom Metazoa; phylum Chordata; class Actinopteri; order Centrarchiformes; family Enoplosidae; genus Enoplosus; species Enoplosus armatus. The sequence continues at coordinate 12,823,562 of NC_092201.1, read as the reverse complement.
CTGTCTCCTTACTTTGTATGCCACCCTGCTTCCCAAATGTGTAGCAATTAAAGACCTGTGCAGGAATCCAACCCTTGACCCTGGTGTTGTTAGTGGCATGCTAAGTATGTAAAATACATACTTTTAAATGGCAATCTTTGAATGTGTCTCCTCTAAGGATCATGCAGCGCCGCTGGGCCCAGGCTGAGCAGTAGGAGTTGCGTTCGCATGGAAATATCTCAGTGGTCACATCAGAGCAAGGAGGCGTGGCGACTTTCCAGCTATTGCCAAATGCCAGGGGGCTGGACACCGCTAAAAACAGATTTTTTGGTGTTTGGTATTTTGACCAATATGACAGAAGTATTACTGCTTCATAGAACAAAAGAAAACCAACTTACCTGCTGAGCCACTCATTTGCAGGTCATTCATCTCATTGGAGTCAAAATTCCCACAGAGGCCACATACTTGGTTCTGCAGGAGAGAGGGTTAAAAAGTCAATTTTAAATGTGTTAAAAAAAAGTCAAAGATGGTCAGTGCTTAAATATAATGTTAGTGTCTTTTCTGACACTAGACATTTTCAAATCCTACACAAAAGTAAAATGTTTCAAATTTAAATTTTAACCTCATGTTCAGCAGTCTCTAATATCTTTTTATTTACATTGAGGAACAAAGTGTGTAGTCATGTGACAAGTGCTATTAAAATAAATCCTCATCACTCACCCTCCAGTTGGCGTGCAGCTCTATGGTGACTCGGGTGTGTTTGTCCCAAATGAGAGTTATCCCTCTGCTCGGCACTGAGATTATGATGTAGAGTCCTACAGTGTGTGTGGAGTAAAGTGAATCTTCCTGCACAATCCAGCCACCATGGAGGCGTCTGGTCACCTTCATGTCGCTCAGGGTCAGGGTGACTGCGCCCTTTTAGGACAGCACAGACACAACTCAGGGTTTATGAATATTTTTAATTGTTGATGAACAAGTTACCAGACTTTTACTGGTTCATGACCATTTATCTGCCATAAAATTCAGCTCAAACTTATTGAGCAAAAGATGGAGCTGATGAAATGTGTGCAAATATTGGGTGTAAAGAAGTAAATGAAGGACTGGACAAGATAATGAAGATATATAATAAACAAGTGGACAATAGCTCTTAGTGGGTCTTAGTGAAGTAAAATGGGAATCACAGAAACAGCCATCCACCTGCAGGTCGAGGATGATAGAGCGAGAGCAGGTGAGCGCCTCATCACAGCAGGGTACACTCTCCGCTCGGACAGAGAAAGTGCCGTTCCCGTTTCCACAGTCATCCTGAAGTAAAAAGATCAGTATTAAAAAATATGGCAAACAAAAATACAGCCTACAGCGGATTTCGTTCCCCACGTTCATGTTAGGTCTCACCTCTATAAGCGTGTACTGACAGTGTCCATCAAAGCGATACCATTTGGAGTCAAAGGTCTGGTAGTGGCCGTTTCCGTAAACTTGACACTTCCCAGGACAAGGCTCATCTTTGCAGTGCCACTGACCTTGACCACAGGTACTGTAAGATAGAGTGATGTGAACTTCTTCATCACGCCCTCATTAGCTTTTTGGTGGAATAAGACTTTCTGAATGAACAAGTAGGAAAGCAGCACCGGTGCGGCTGTTACCATGTTTTGCAGTTGGTTTTGACAAATTGTCCCGCACTGAATACTTTGCCGCTGTACACACAGGTGCAGTTGTCCAGAGAAACACAGTTTCCACGGTGATCCTCATACTGGTCATGTGGGCAGTAACAGCCACTCTCACAGGTCTGACTGGTGGCCTGGAAATCATCATACCAACAGAAAATCTTTTAGCTCAAGCATACATTTGACCCATCACAATAAAAGAAACCGTGATAATGAAATAATAAATAGCCTATATTATTAATCTTACCAGGCAGTTAGTCAGCTACTGCTTTCAAATGAAAAATGAATAAAAATACAGGAATAATGACAAGTCATGTATACAGACATATCATCTGTTGACCTACCATTGGCTTGGTGAGACTGTCACAGGTTTTCTGAGCCGTGTTAACTGGATACTCTGAGCAATGAACACAAACCCTCCCATTTCTGCATCCTGGGGCAAACAATCATTAAAAACATAACACATATAATTATATTTCAGACACAATTTCTTTTCTTTTCTTTTTTTGTTGTTGCAGAAAATAGAAGGATTTATTTGAAAGTGGGACCAACATTCTGGGTGAATTTCCACTATTAACAAATGAAGTTGAAACAATGGAGCAAAGATAACTAAGGATGAGTGTGATTTTCACATGATTGTGATAGAAGAATAAATATTTACCACAATCCTTAGAACAGCGCAGTTCTCCGTTCTCACAGAGGCTGCAATAGACACAACTTTGCTGAAGTAAATGTACACAACTGAGCACACTGTAGTAGCACTGGGGAGACTTGGTCAGGACAGACAGTGGCTAATAGCTTAATAGAGGTAAAATGAAAAATGGTATATGTATTTTAAATGGCTGTAAATTTGCAGACGATCAGCTCACCACTTTTGTCCGTCAATAACAACAGGCCCTGGTGGCGTTGTACCATTAGAGTGCTGACAAACGCACTCTGCCTTTGGGGTACAGATGTTTCCTTGGTTCAGGTGAGTTCCCTCTGGACAGCCACAGCCCTCCTCAGGCATATCGTCCAGTCCACAGCGAGGGTCAGGGCCAGACAGGGAATGGCATGTGTGGTTGCAGGCTTGCATGTTGTAGGAGAATTCTTGGTTCTTCTGACATTTCAGAGCTGGGACACAAACATTGTGATCAACATTAAATATACCACATACTAACATGGACCAGTTGATATTTTGAACATTACTCTTTTACAATACAGTGGGAGGATGCAGACAGGATATGTTGTATATTTGTCAAAGCTGAACTCACTGCAGTCGGTAGCTTCCCTCCAGTTACTGACTGAAACGCCCAGACTGGCGCAGGCTTTGGCATAGTTGCCCAGAGCAACACACAAGCACTGCTGCAGACTGCTGCCACAGTTACATGTTCTTTGGATGCAAGCCTGGAAATAGTAATCACTTTTCATATTAACAGGATGTTGTCACTGATACGTCAATGGCAGTTAGTTGCCTGAAAAAAAAGTTACTTGTTACCGTGTAGTAGTAGTCGGTTGGGATATGACCATGGCACTTAGCAAATAACCCAGTTGGGTCATTCAACACCGAGCACTTTTCATCAGCAAATATTTCTGCAAAAATCCATGTTGAGATAATGAAATATGTTTGCAAAACCATTGGAGAAGTATTCTTCCTAGTAGTTGAAGTCTTGTAACACATCCCAGAGAATCCAGCAAAGTAGTGAGCATATTCCAGTGTTTATTGTCTATTTTTAGTGTCTATTTTTTGAAATAACTTCCCCGTTATAAAGGATTCAGGAAGACAAACAAAATATTGTGTATGAATTTAAAAGCAATGGTTTGTTTGTTTTCTTTACATTTTACAAGCACATTTACAGTATATCATGAATTGCTACCATTGTCTGTGTTGGTGCAGGGGCTGATGATCGGTACACAATGACTCGCACTCCAGGACACCGCAAAAGGTTGAACTGAGTTCTCGATGATCCCGCTGCTGGTGGTGAAGTCGTCTGTGGTGTCATTGTTGCTGTTGCCACAAAGACCTGAAAGACAGACGGACTCTGATTAGGATATAGGAAGCATTTTTGAATTTAGTTTTTGTATTTGTTTTGTTCTTGAGATGAAAAAAACTAAAAAGTCATAATGAAGGTGAATCCCAAAGGGAATGTATATACAATATACTGTATTTTGGCTTGTTCATAGACCTGTGATCGCGCCACTGTGGTTTTTGGGTGGGGTGATGTACAGCTGGATTTCTGGAAACATCTGGACTTGGATCTTCAAACCAGAGGATGTGCGAACCTGGACATACATGGAGGACTGCCAGAAAACCAGAACGTGCTCTGACAGGTGACAGGTGAGAGGTTGGTAGGTTAGCAACCAAGCCATTATGGATGGATTAGAAGGCTACCAGACATATTACATATTCATTTTCAACAATTCTTCCCATTTTTTTTTACCAGTCTGATGAAGTTCAGTAATCTCCTCCTCTTTGAATTTAACCATGTTGTGTGAGAATACATATAATGAAAATGTTTCCTGCAAATGCAAAAAAGGACATTCAGTGGCTGAACATTACTCTTGCTTGACATTTGTTTGGTAGATCATATTGTTTTAAATTCAACCCTCAAAGACTGCTTGTACCTGAAAATACTGAAGAAAGCGGACTCTTTTCAGAGTGGGTGTCTTTTCAGAAAACTCAATTATTATTGACCAGTCGGGCCCCTTAAAAAGGATTTTAAAAGAGCAGTTAGTATCATGAAAAGACAGCGTGGGTTAATGTTAAATGTCGGGGTAGTGGGGAAAATTCACCTGTGAGGCCAAATATACACATTTACCAGGGAGGACATATTGTTTGCCATCATACGATGTCACAAACTGCCCTTCAATGAGACATCTGGCAGAGCAGATGTTTTCAGAGCATCGCCATTTTCCACTATCACAAAAGCTGAAAAAAAAAATGAAATTGAAAACTTCAAACTGGTTTATTTTAGCAATTCATGGATATTCCATAAGTATCAGAACCTACCATGACTGACACTTGGAGCTGCGTACGTCTCCGGTTGAGTAGCTTATGCCACCAAACACACAGGGGCAGTCGGACACACTCACACAGTGGAAGCCATCTGCGCGATCATTAAGCACCCTACCTACAACACAAATTAGTCAACCTTTTATTGTAGGCTAAACAAGCAATTACACAACGAGTCAGGTAAGTGAAGAGCTACATCATACAGTCAGATACCCTTTGGGCAGACACAGGAGCTGGTGAGGTCCTGGTTGGAGAATCTGGGGTCCGGGTTGGAGCAGCTGGGAACAAAGGCCGGACCTTGTTCTACATAAACCAGGTCTCCTGGACATCTCGGTTCCTCTGCGTTCACCCACAGAAACAGACAATCACGTCAAATCAGTGTCCATCAAATCAAGTCGATCAAATAAGAGTCCAAACATAAATTTGAGATCTTTAAGATCTAGATTGAAAGAGCACCCACCACATGTGGTTACAGATCTCCATGTTTTCCAGACATAGCTGTTGTTTCCACACTTTTGGGCAACTTCTTTGAAGAAAGCACAGTAGATGTATTTTCTTGTTTCGTAGCTGTACACGTTCTCATCACAGAGTTGGATATAATGAGGCGTTGTGGCTTTCAGACAATCAAAGGTGTAGGAAAAGAACTGTCTGCATACCTACAAATATCATCAGATATCATCAGAAGCCGTCTGAACATCAGGAACTAGGACATGTTGTTTCGTGTGAGTGTGGCTGTTAAAACCGAGGTGTGTTTACCTTCATTTTATGTTACAGTTGAATGGATTAACTCACAAAAATTTGAATTAATAAAAAGACTCAGGCTCAATATTTAAAAAAACATATGTACATTTTATTATAAAGTCAATATTTTGTAACTAAAGAGCCAGTAGCATCAATTAATTCATACCTTGTGTTTTTCTGTATCTTTTAAAAGAGATCAGTGAGTGACAAAAACACAGAGCAGCAGTACCAGCAGTAGACCAGAATCCAGTACCATCACAACATCCACTCAGCTGTGTTTTCAGTCTTTGCAACAGTAAACTTACTGGATTCAAAGTGGAGACAGGATCTCGGGTTTGACACGTGTCCTCAGCAAACACGCTCTCCGTGATCAACTGCTGCCTGTTCCCTAATTTCATTAAAAAGATTGTGTTCAGAGAGTCTTCAGAGAAAACTGTGTGCAAACAAATGTCAAAGTTTGCGTTCACAAAATGTGTGCATCCCTATAATCAGCAAGACTAGAAAAACTGGAATTCTTCAATTAACTTTCAGGAACAATTAGGCCCACTTTGCATTATTTCTACACTTAATTCTGAAACATAACATCTAAACTTGAATTTATAAATTTAAGCTGACATACAGTTTACCAAACCTCACCAGTTACATATAAAACTCATTTTATAACCTGTATTAACCACAATGCTATTAATATCACTACTGCTATACCACAAAAACCCTGCTATTATTTCCAGTCATTTAATTATCATACCTGGGATGTTGTGTTTCCCACACAGTCCAGTCATGTCGGCGCTCAGCTCCTGCTCCAGCTCCACCTTAACAACAAGTTGTTAGGTGGGTGTGGTTAGTGCTCTGCTCTACCAAACTAGCTGTGACTGTTCAAATTAATTTAGGATGATGCATATGCATATGTATTTGTGTGCCTGTGTTTATGCGTCCTCTCACCCACAGAGTGTCTATTCCTCCTGGTACATTGTGCCAGGTGACAGACAGAGGAAGCAGCAAGCTCCTCAGTTTAGTGTAGATGCCGTACTGAAAAATATGCTGGTAGGTGTGGTCATATGGAAGGGAAACACTGTCAACAAATAAAATAAAAATGTAATAAACAGTTTTTAACATTTATCAGAAAGATATTCAGGTCTCATTTTCACAAAACAATGCAAATAGCAAACCTTGTTGTTTTTATATACATTTCCCTTTGTCAGACAAAATTAAGAGCACCACCTGAAGTAAATTAGGTCTTTCTTTTTACTTTTGACTGTTCCTTAAATCTGCATTCCTCCTAATGGCCAGGAGAGGGCGACTCCACTGGTTACAAAAAGAAGTCCGATAGTATAGAAGTCTATGAGGAAATGAACTTCATCAACTTCTCACTTGATTTATTATCTCAGTAAAAAATGTTCCTAATAAGTTTATGGTCTCAATCGCTGGTTTCAAGTCTTCTTCAATGCAGCATGATCATTTCGTAAATGATGGTCCCATTTAGAGTAAAATAGACAATAAAGCATGGTATGCTTTAGGGCGGGGCTACATTGTGATTGACAGGTTGCTAGCGGTGTTCGGTTGCACTAAAAGACACTCTAGGAGTCAGCTGTTCATTTTTTCCAGTAAGTACATTTACAAGCTAACTCTGTCAGCAGCTACTTTGCATTATGTAGTCAGGAGCCAGGTGCAGTCAGCTTGCCGGTGTAGGTGGGCGTGCATATTGTCTTAGGGTTCTCAAATCCCCAGCTTCACCCTCTCACCAAAATATGGTCACCCCTCTTTCCAACAAACCAAGATGGCGAAGGACAAAATGCCAAACTCCAGGCTTCAAAACAGTAGTCAACAAATCAATGGGTGACGCCACAGTGGCTACGTCCACTTCTTTGATACAGTCTATGGACATATAATAGTAGTCTGTAAATTTTCATTCAACTCAACTGGAGAGACCATTATCAATAACACTGTGCCCTGGAGTCAAAGCTAATAATTATAACATTGAAGACATTAAGAATGCATTAAAATGTCAACCACCTGGCTGAATGCCATTAGAGTGACTGATATTAAGTGCCTTTGGGCAAAACACTCACCTGCTGCACTCTTACTGTAGTTGGTGTGGCTGTATATTGTGTTTTTTTTGACATTTTGAACAAAGGGTGTGTGATGAGATCAAACTTTGCATGAGTCATGAGTTTGATTTTCTGGGTGGTTGCAGTTTCCCTGTAATAAAACAGTATCAAGGTGGGTGAGGGTTGGGGCCAAACCTTTTCTTCTCCACCAGGATGCTTCCGTTCTGCAGAACTGCAGTCCTGATTTTGTTGATGATGATCTCGACTTGGACCAGCAGCCCGCTGTCTCCTCGCCGTGTGGTGATATCGCATTCCACCCGGTTGTGGGTGAAGCGGGTGAAGGTGAACGGGCAGTTGGACCGCACATAGAAACTTGAACCACTGAAAGGCTGGACGACCCCACTGCCGAATGTCTTGCAAGTGTCTGATCACAACAAAGGTCGATTTACTGATTAATGCAAGACTGCAATGCTGGATTCAATAATGAAGCAATAAATCAATGAAATAATTTTGTCATGTTGGATTTACGGTTTAAAATGTCACTGTCACAACGTAATCTGTTTTAGTTTTTCTTGCCAAAGGTGTATTCAACAATATTATCCTTTCAATAATCAATTCAGAACTCAATAATGAAATCGAATAACTTTTAATTGCTTTTGTCAATTCACTCTTTTTTTTAAGCGCAGCACATACAATTTTCAAGAGGACCATTTTATAAACCACATGATCAGCCATTATTTCAAAAGATCAAGATACAATATTGATTGACTCATACTCACATTTCTGAGTTTCTGCTGTTGTGACAGATTCACTTGTCCCTAAAACTAGGAGAGAAATACAGTGTCAAGGTGAAAGTAAACATTACTAATCATTAAAAATGATTAATAATAATACAAAAACTTTGGATATGGCATGTTCGCATTATACCAGATACAGTAATTGATTATAAAAAACATAGATATGTGACGCACAGATAATGCACATCAGTGATGAAGGCATTGAAAATATCATGTAAGGATTGTTAGTTAAATTTACTGTAACGAATCAAAAGTAAATGAACTCAGAAAAATAGCTCCTGTCAGTGTTATACTAATTAACAAATGATATTATTGGAATGCTTGAATATGTAAGTAGCATGTTAGTGTTGTAGTTGGTTATGGTATTTAAGCTCTTCTATACACTGCTGTGTAGTTTAATCTAAAACAGTGCATCCTATTTTTTAAGCTTGAAATTACCTTGAAATTTAAATACTCAAGTTAAGTACAAGTACCTCACTCGCTTAAAACAATTAATTCACATTCAAATGCTGAAATGAAAGATTGCATGGTACCTGAGGCCAGTGAAAAGCAGACTGCCAGCATCCATCGCTGGGAGGTCATGCTGCCTGAAACCAGGAGTAACTAGTAGGGACTGCACAAACTCCCCAGCTTATATATGCAGTGTCCATGCATGCCTGCACACACACAGCACACAGATGTGTGTGTGTGTGTGTGTGTGTGTGTGTGATCTGAACAATCCACTCATACATGTGCACACTCACACATGCACACTGGAAAGAAAACCAGGAAACTACAAATATAAAGAAAAAAATCAGGTTAAACATTTAACTTAATGGTAATAAAACAGAAACAGAGCAGAAACATAGACATGATCATGCAAGACAGGTAAATTCAAAGCATATCCTGCTTATCATGTTGAATTTAGAGTTGAAGAAATCTATTTTATGGTATAACAACAATCCCTCTGATCCTGTGGGAAATTGTGAGTGCGTGTGTGAGAAACAGAAATCTTGATTAGAAAGCGGTCAGGATGGATGCACAAACACAGTCTGGAAGACTCAACATCAACAACTGCTAAAGGAGGGTTTGAAACTTGAGCCTGTTCTTTTATTCCTTATTTCTTTCAACCGCGTGTTTCCCACCAGGAATAAAAGATAACAGCTCGTTAATATCAGTGTCACCACCTCACACATAATGGGTAAAATATTATAAAGTGCTGTATTGTGAACAAATAGGGATGCTTACTTTTGGCAAACACAGGTGAACCAGACAATGCCTTGCTGGTTAAAAGAGGACCAAGTTGATCAATGGGAAAATGAGAAATGAGGCCAGGGTCCATGAACCAGGATGTAGTTAGTTATTTTTCAATTTGAGAGCTGAGGGAAAGTACCACATGACGTTTAAAGATGTGTTCTGCAGCTACTCGAATTTCTTTGAATGCAAACTGGATCAAATCAGCGAGGTGGTAAAAGGATTAAGTTTCTTACATCAGCTGGCTATATTAAACCTGATATATTTCACCCTAACCCACCACCTGTCAATCAAAATATTATGTCCCAATAAAAATTCTTAGTGTGTGGAGTATTTTCACTGCATATAACTATAAATACAACTAAACCACAACTGTTACTACAACGGTAACTTGGTATTGGTTGAAGGTAAAACTACATCAAATAAGTTGTGTTTTAAGTAGTTAAGTACATTTAAACCACTACAAAATACTGTATATGAATGTATGTATATCTAAACCTGTCCAATGTTGACATGGAAAAATAAATGATTGTGCTCTGCTGACATTTCACTGCATATGGACTTGTCATAACTCATTGTAATAGATGACATATTTTCACTTTAAAAGACTATGGCTAACATGTTAGCAGCTTACTTACTACCTACTTACAAAATCAACAGACACAGAGTAACATTATCATGCCTTTGGAGTCATGTTTCTGGCTGCTGTTATTTACCCACCTCCTCACACTGGCTTGTTCTCCTCAAATTCCTGAGAAAAATAGCTGGGTCTTTTAGCTGCTAGCTGTTCTTCTCCAGCTAGCTAGCTGCTAACTTTGTCTGCCTGCTGGTTGGTGCTGGGCAGGTAGCACAGTGGAGAGCTTCGTTGTTGAAAACAGCTGCCTGTTGCTGTGGAAACATAGTCAATGAGAGTGGTGAGACTAAGCTGTACAGTAAATGTCCCATAAAACAAAAACAATGAGCTAAATTTGGCTAACAACAGAGGTGAATTATACCATTCTTCATGTTTGCAACCCCTTCGCTAGCATACTTTGCTTTAATTTTAAGGTAAGTTAGAGAGTGTCATTTTGGCAAAACAATGGGAAAAATGTACTACATGTTGACGTCTTAAAGCCACATAATACAATTAATTCACATTTTTTCACCTCTATTTTTTGGCTAGGAGGCAGAAGAGCTCCAAAACAAACAATCCTGACATAAAGAGGTTGTGGCTAACCTGTCAGCAAACAGTTGCTTACATTCAGGTGACACTGAGCAACATTATCTGGAGTTGTGTGTCTGGCCACCAGCAAATGTAAGTCAATTTTTTACTCTTCCTTTGGCTCGGGTTTGGTCTCCACAAACTCCAGACAAAGTATTTTAGCTGGTGGCTGTTCAACTTAGTTCAACAGCTAGCTAGTTGCTAACGTTCTGTTTGCCATTTGGTGCTGGACTGGTAGCATGCAGACGGTGTATCAAACCTTTGTTGCAGGAAACAAGGTTTATAAGAGCAGTAAGACTGAACTGTACTATAAAAGTGCTCTAAAACCAAGACAATGAGCTAAAAGGGGCTAAAAAGTTCTCTAGAACTGCAGAGTTGGGTGATAATTCCTATTCTTAAACATCATTTTAGTATCAATACACATTTTTCACAGCAGACATTTTGACTTGTAGCCAATTAGCAGAACAAGCACAGCTGTAACTAATGACATTAATTAGGGCTCTGTTCCATTAAATGTGTCAGTGAGCCAGCCCAGTGAGCCAGCATACCCAATACAGGCCGCTGGAACTTGCTCACCTAAATGTTAGGCGTGTTCCTGCTACAGCATGCTATTTCAAAATGCCTGCGGTGAAAGAAGTCTATAGATTTTCGCTGTCAATGTCCGGCCCACTTGGCACGCTAGGTCGGAAAACAAGATACTTCCCTGTTTCCTCGATTAGAACTGTTATTACAACATTGCTTTTGTCCTCTCCAAGGTTGCAGACCAGTCCTTACACCAAGTTTCTTCTTTTTGAGTTTACACAAAGACAGAGGATTGGGTTCTCTTAAGCCTATACTTTCTTCATGTAATGTGGAGCTTCGGCTTCCAGACAGACTCCTTTTTTGCATTTGTAGTGCTGCAAATGTTCACGGTGGTGATTTGTTTGATTGCACTGGTTAAGAAAGAAATTACTCTCCTCTAGTGCCATAAACACCTCAAGAACAAATTATGTAAATCAGCCCTTGTGACTCCACTAGTTGCTGCCACCTGAGGCTTGGCAATCTGACAACACATTAGGATATGCCATCTCTATTCAGGATTTTTCTAGGTGTGCATTCCTTTTTGGCTACAGACCTTCTTAGGTAATATCCAGCTGCGAGCAATACACAGGCCAGAACAAAAAAATGAACACAAGGGAAGTTCTTGTATTAGTGCAGATCAATGAAGTAACACAATTTAATTAGATTTTTTGTTCAGGGCAGTTTACTTCCATGAAGGCTGAATTCCTCCAAAATTGTCTGTCCATAAATGGTCTGTACAAAACTACAGGTATATATTTGTTCCCATAAATTACAATTAATATTTAGTCGAAGTCGTCATTTGTACCCTCACACTACTAATTCTGTTTTGATTTGTGCCTCCAAATGCTATGCAGGCTGCTGGTTTCAAGTAGGTTTTGTGTTGAAGTCTATGTCCTCTTCGAATAGCTAGCACATATGACAGGAAATATGACAAGCTAGATATTACTCAACTTCTGGATGGTAACACATTAAAAACAACATGAAATCGCTGCTGTGTTACAGATCATTAACATGAGGTGTTACTTAGTGATGCTTTAATAAGATTTTGAAATAGTCGTGCCTTAAAGAGATGGTTTACCGTTGTATCACCGTGATACAAAAAAAAAAGCTAGGAATGAGGCCTTATTCAACATGGTCAGATATGGAACCAGCTGGTCCAAAAGCAGGACACTAGCTTCATTCTCCCTACAAGACATGTGTGTGAGGAAAAACAGGCAACAACTTAAGACCTGCAGGTGTCACCGTCTGTCTTTCTGTCCTTCCTCTCCAGCCACTTTCCCTATTCCCCAGGCCCTTTCATCCATCCATCCTCCAGATGCCCTTGGACTTTGCCTCCTTTCCCCATCACCTGACTGCCCCACCCATCTACACACCTGTTCCCGCGTCCCTCATCTGCTCTGCAGTTTCCTGGCCTTCCCTGTCTACCTCCTCACCTGCATCTCATTCCCTTATCAGCCTCTCAGTACATATAATGGTCCACTTCCTTTGTCCTTCTGTCAGTTTGTCCTAGTTGCTATGTTACTGTCTTGCCTTGTGTTTTTGCTTTTGTCACCTTAACCCGGACCTGAACCTGCCTCCCTGTTATCTGTCTGCCTGCCTACCTGTCTGCCTGTAAGCTATTTCCTGCATTTTCTGACAGTCAAGTGTTTTCTTCTCTCCCTTTGGCTTTTAAAGGCTGTAACAGCAAAATATTAAAAGATCAAGGCAAAAGCAGATAATCACGCAATTCCTCACGTTCTCCTTGCTGTGTCCTCCCATTAATATGTTGTGCTTAATACAGTTTTGTTGGGAATGCAGCAACACTGCAGAGAACATACCACAGTTGAAAACCAACTGACCAACCAATATAATTGCTTTTGACACACTACATGTACTGAATGTAATTGTTTAGAAGTCGTTTGATCAGACCAATGCCTTCAGTGGTTGAAGGAGCAGATAGAAAGACCAGGCCAGTGGGGGTAACCCTCTCATCTTTAAATGACATTTATAATCGAGTATCTTCATGCTTTATGGTCAGGTTTATGAGTGGAAGGAGTTTGCTTCATCCTCTGAGGAGCATGAATGTGTTTAGGACATTTTGTGGGAATCTGAGCATGCGTTGACGTATCGTTGAGTATGTGAAAATATTGCTCTGATGTTGGTGCTAGTGGTAAGATCAGGGGTCGCCAAAAATTAAAAAATTTGAGATCTGGCCAGTAGTTGTCAAGTGTCAGATCGACAGAATCGCTACCCTTAAGCTCTGCTACTGAATCAGCTGGAGTCACAAGGTTCATCTCTCTAGAGAGACATGATATGTTTTCAGCCTGAAACCGTGTACACCACTGTGTGTACAGGAAACTTGCCCCATTATTGCCCTCCTCCTCTAATGGGCTCAACCATGAGCCATTATCAGGCTCTTCTCCATTTTGTGTGACACCACCATCCACATATTGATCCCCCCCCCCCACACACAGCATTTACAACCATGCCATCTCTCCAAGCTGCAGGCTTCAGAGATGACTTTTTCTGTGTTTTAAGCTTGATCAATGATTGAGAATGTAGGCAATATTAATGGTGGAGTGAAATGTAAACTAAATGTATTTGGGTTTTGGACTGGCAGATTAACTGATAATGAAAGTGGCTAAAGTGATTTTGTCACATATCTCCCAGCAGTGGTCATAAAGGTTTATTGTGAACTGTGTGAAAAGGTAGCTTTGTTAAGTGAGAATACTGTGACACAGCAAACTGTACTATGTTAATCCTCATCATTACTCTGAAACACCATGATAGTTTGAAAAACCCATCTGTTGATCTATAAGTCAGAATTAATGATGGAAATATATTTGAATAATGTATCTTTACTTGGATTTAACTCTGTAGTGGATCAATCACACCTGCAGGGGGCAGCCGTTTTCTTATTATGCCAGAGGCATCCTGTTGTACAGTAACAGGTGAAACATGGTGACACGTTGAAACCTGTTTTGAAATCTGCTTCAATAATCCATATGCATAGACTTACTATACGTTATATGTATGTTAAAGATATATAAGTATGCAGGTCTCTATGTTTTAACAAGACTTTATTGGGTTTTGTTTGTACCCATAAAGCCTGTGCATCATGGTCAACTGACAGCAAACAGCAGACATGCACATCCTAATTGCCCCGTACAATTGACATGATTTAATTGAATTATAGCAGACTAAATCCTCACCATAAATCCACTCTCTCCACTCCAGCATCACGCTTCCAAAACAATATTTCTTTGCGTCATGCCGACGCTGGTGGTGACGAACTGCTCCACTACACTCCTCCTATCTTACCTTTCCTCCCCACTTCTCTGCTACTCTCCCATCAGGACCACAGGGATGTGACACACTGGTACACACAAGGCTGGGCAACAACTTTATTCAGCAGGCAGCGTTATATTTGGGAGTGGTTTTGGATAACCGACGCGGCCGTAACTCCAAACCTGAGGGAGGGGGTGTAAGGGGGGGGTCAATTAGTTCAGTGAGTGTGTTTTTGTTTTCTTTTGTTGAAGCATCAAATACAACTCAGCAGCCCTGTCCTGTTTTGTATTTCCCATATGTCGCGAAAGCAGGTCGACCATGACTACAATCTCCGGAGTATGAGCAACCTGATGGGCGAGCGGTGGAAGAAAGTGAACGACGGAGGGGAGCGGAGTCTCATCAAGGCTCCGTCCAGCGCCAGCATCAGCAGCCAGGGCGCCTCCGCCGCGCCTTCCGCCGCCGGTGCCCCGGCAGCTCCCTCCTCTTCCACCGGGGACCTGGAGAGGGCTGCCCGCAAGCAGTTCCAGCAGGATGTCACGCCCGGCTTCGTCTACGTCCTGGCCGCCTTCTCCGCCCTGGGGGGCTTCCTGTTCGGCTACGACACCGGGGTGATCTCCGGGGCGATGCTCCTGTTGAAGAGGGAGCTGGACCTGAGTGCTCTGTGGCAAGAGGTGCTCATATCAAGTACTGTTGCCGCGGCCGCCCTGTCCGCCCTGCTGGGCGGCTTCCTCAACGGGCTCTTCGGGCGCAGAGTGTGCATACTGCTGGCCAGCTTCTTCTTCACCGTTGGGGGGATCGTGCTGAGCACCGCCCCTGGCAAGGAGGTTCTCCTGGCGGGGAGGCTGATCGTCGGCGTGGGGCTTGGTAAGACATGTGTTCAACATGCTCTCTGATCCTTCAGCCTGTCATTAAACTAGATGCTTGTTTAAACATTTTCAACAGTTTTGTTTTAGCCTAAATGTCATTTCTAATCCTACAGATTAAAGTTACACGAGAGAAAGTGATGCATTCACTGGGTTAAGCATTTGCATTAGTTTAAATGCCATTTTCTAGATAGGCTACATGCCACACTATATTACATTAACACTATCATTTAAGTAAAGACAAAGTAGCAGGTAACTGGAAACCAGTGAACTTATCTCACCCCACTGCTAACATACTGATACTTTATTGATTTCTGCCTTAGCATTTCCCTTGCACTTGCTCTCCATCAGAAAGGTCAGAGATCAGAATCAGTTTAAGTGTAACTTTAAGGTCTTAACCCCCCCAGGCCTGATATTTACAATTACTAACAGCTTCTATTTAACACAGCGTGTCTATTTGCTCAGGATGCATGCCACTGGCTGTGCTGTCTTTATTATTATTCTCATTAAGATCATTATTGCCGTACCATTAAGTAATAAAGGAAAACTAATTTTGCATGATAAATAAATAAGAGGCAGATTTCATCACAACACGGCCAAAAAGGAAGCCAAGATGAACCTATAAAGCACACTGACTTTTAGTGTCAATAAGGTCGCCTTCATTAGACACTGATGTCAGCGTTGCATTCGTCTGATTGGCTGGCCCCATCCCTGCTTCCCCCTCCACAAGCACCTTTGCACATCCCCTTTCTACTACTTCCTTCCCTCATAAATATTTTTCACTCTCGGCTTTCTCCTCTCTTGAATCATCCCTGCCTGTTCCTCCCTCCGCTCCCCGCCATGCTTTTACATGCAACACGCCTCTTGATCAGAATTCAATGCACCCCAAATTATTTATAGTGGCTGCTGTTACTCATGAGTCACATCCTCTGTGGAAAGGGCTGTTAAAACCTGGCTTTCCAGGCTGAGCGCCACCGCCTCCTTTTTGAGAGTAGTAAGCGCTCTCCTCAGTGATGCGTGGAGGAATTGCGGAGTATTTTCTCTCCTTAGTCAACCACTGGAATAGGAAGTGAAGCTTAATTCTTTAATAAACATTCCTGTCCGAAGAGGTCTGTGTTTAGTTCCTCTACAAACTAAAACCCTTTTTATTATTGATGTCGGAGTCAAGATTTGCCTTCAGACCCCTTTTTTTTGGTAGCATTTCAAATGCTTCTTGTGATAAATGGCTGTAATTTGGATTCTTGTTGTGTGATATATAAGTCAACCATATTATAATTAGCATATATGTATTTATCTGGCACCAGGAATGTGCAGATGATTGTTTCTTTCCTCCAGGTGGGAAGGTGTGAGGGCATCAGTACTGGGAAAAGCATGAGATAATGATTTAAAGGAAAATACCGGGAATACTTTGTCTATATCTAATTTGCATTTCCGCATAATTATCTTTCAATGCATGTTGGATGCAGTGTGATTTTTCTTTTGACTATAAATTACATCTAAAGTAAGAAAGCCTGGATGTGACAGTTAAGTTTGTTTTGGTTTTTGGGAACTTCTCTTTTTTCTCGTGAGGGATCAGGTGATTGGCAGGAAGTGCTGATATGGAAACACTGAACTCAAGTGCAATGAAATAACAAGTGACACTTTGACTGAACTAAATTAAAGCTTCATGTTTCCTGTGATGGATTATGTAGCTCGGGTAAGTTACAGTTGGTGGAAAATGCTTTGGACAAGAATGAAACCAATCAGAGATTGACGAGGCTTGTGAAGGGTTGAAAATGAGCCCTAATATCGTCAGGTTCTCTGTGTGCAAAGACCAGTGACAAAATCCATAAAACGTATCAGTCTTTCCTACTAAAACAGTTCTTAAGCAAAGGCTAGTTGTGTGAATACAACAACTCTGGCTTCTTCTTTTTTCTCATTTTTCTTTTACTGTATTTCTCCAAACTAGTTTTTTCTCTGTGCAACCAATTAGAGCAAATTACAGGGAATTTTACAAAACCAAGCTTGACTCCTGGTGGAGAGAGGGTTCAGTTAATAACAGCACACTGCTGCCACTTTTCCTGATGTAATTTTGAGTAGTTAACATAAATAATTAGACAGTTGGTTCTGCCTAATTATACCAATTTTCCAGAATACAGAAATGTGAACATGTTTATAAAATGATCTGTCCCATATTTAAATCTGCCCACCCCTTGAACCCCATCCATCATGTCCTCTTGCACCGTTCCATCCACCTGTTTATGAGCACATTTTGTATTTGAATGAAACCTTATCAAGATGAGTTTCCATGTCATTGGGAGGACTACTACTCAGCCTGTGAAAACTGGTGGATGATATGTTGTGTGGCTCTGGAGGAGCTTTCTAAAGTCTGAAAAAGAATTATCTTGAATATGTCATCAGTGTTTTCTTGGTTAGGGCTTGGAGAGGACAAAAAAAACAGAAAGCCTGCTACAAACTGGGGGCTAAGGGTTTGTAAGACATGGACATTTATAAGGCAGATAAAGTCTAATGATGAGATGCTCTTTACTGTTGGATTCAACTGTCACCTGCCTACATGAAATAAAAACCAAAAATGCTAATTGCTTGATCGCTTAGGTTACCTTCTTAAGGATGTAGTATAATGCGAAACATTTACTTTTTCCTTTACTCAAAACGTGAGGATTTGTTGCTTTTCTGTTTTATACCACTGTAAATTGAATATATTTGGCTTTTGTATTGTAGGTTGGACAAAACAAGTCATTTGAAGATGTCAACTTGGGCTCTGGAAAATTTTGATGAACATTTTTCACTACTTTCCAACATTTTATAGACTAAAACAATCAATCTATTAATTGTTAAAAAAAGAATCGACAAATCAATCAATACTGATAATAACTGTTTATGTAAGCAACACATGCCCCGAATGTTGCTGCTTTAATCCATTTAAGAGTGTCTGGTGCTCTTCAGAATATTAACATACCTGTTGCTGATGGAAATAAATAGGGATTATTTTCTACCACTGACTTTTTGTAAATTTGATTGTCATTTTGAAGTGCACATACTTAATGGACAGTCATCAACCGCAAGTTTTTATTGGGTGCCCATCAACAGCCAGTTTTTTGAAACACCGGCCCATCTAGTGTTTGTGTTAATAATGAAAGGTGAGGGAAGGAAACAAACATTTCAGAGATTCAGAGATGCAGCTTCACACCATCATTTGCATACACCGCTCTGCTTGCTAATGTGGGTAAGAAACTAATCACCCGGGTCATTTCAGCTGTTTATTGTAAGTGGCTGTTTCATTATAAGTATCCCGTCTCCTTCTTCCATCACAGTCTTTTCCCATACAGTCATCTTCATTACACAAGCATGCACGAGCCGGCCCTGATAGATAATGAAACACATTCTGGCACCACAATTAGCTGCTGGAGATGCTAATAAGGCAGCATTTATCATCGCATGCAATTATTCTGGCCGTGCCTGTCACCTGCACGCTCACATTAACGTGACCGGCAGTTCTCAGTAAAGCCAGTCACTAGCATTTCTGAACTGAACTCGCTAAAAAGGTCATCAGAGCTGTTTGTCAAACCAGGAAAGGCCATACGCTGCCAAGTCCTGCCTCCCTGTATTTCTACCCAGAAGCCTCTGGTTTGTCTGCTCCTGGTTGGTTATTGTTGATCTGACCTTTGCCTGAGCACAAGGACTGTTGTGTGATACGAGCTGTTGCGAGTCTGAGCAAACAGACGATATTGAACCAGACAGGATTGACAAGGATTTATTACATAAGCTGGCAATTTCAAATTATGAGGCTTTCTTGCTGCACAGGACATTTGTAGAAAGATGTTTCAATCTTGGAGGAGAATCCTACTCTAGTTAGCTATGTTGGATGTGTGATTTGTGATGTGTAATGAGTTATTTTATAATGAAGCACAGAAATGTACTCCAACCAATCTTCTCTGCACACACGTTGGTAAGTGATGTCCTACATAACCAAAGCAAGGAAGATTTGAGTGACCACCGGGGAGAGCCGACCTAGCACTAACACTAGCGAGCCAATCTGCTAGCATGTTTGTATTTGTAGACCACACTGGCACTGTTGTTTTATCAGTTTTTATTAAAACATGTAGCAATACATACATTTTAGTAGGAATTAACTATTGAAACTGACAATGAAAATATTTTCTTTAAACCTGCAATAATACCTTTTATGGCCACTTGGGGGCAGCAAAAATAAGCTGTGAACACAGTATTGACATATCATTACCTTTTAAGCTTATATGCTGGACTTGTTTGTATAGCCCGACCAATACAGGATTTATGAGGCCAATACCGATATTGATATTTGAGAGTTTAAAAAATTTAATTTTGGCCGCAGGTCTACCTGCAGGGCAAAGGTTTACTCAGTAAATAATTGGTTCTCTGTATTCTGTCTTTGTGGCGATGTTTAGATTTAAAGGGTTAAAAAGAGCAGCAAAATGTTTTTCTTTTGCTCTTATGCCTTCAGCCTTAGTTAGTCATAATCCATTCCCTCACACATAGACACACAAATGCACAAACAAAAGCACACAGATTCACCCTCACAGTGTGTGCGTAATCATGTTCTCTGGCTAAATTATCTAGCAGTTGCAAATGTTGAATAGTTTTGTCCTTGAAAACAGCAGATGAAGGGTCCGCGTAAAAATAGTGCTTAATTAAATTGTGATAACATTTAATTATTACCTGGAGGCTTGATAATTAATTGGTTGGTTTATATAATTAAGTGACAATTCTCGTCCTGACAAGGCGGAAGCTACGTGCAGACTTAATGAGGAGTTTGTTTATGTGCATATTATTGTCGTAATGTGGAAATCACATCACTAAAATGTCATGTGTTCAAGAAATTAGCTGTTTTTGGCTTGACATTTGTGCATTTTGAGTGAGTTGTTTTCCTCAAATGGTTTAATGAGAACATGAAGTCATAGAATTTCATTAGAATCTCTAAAGGGAGGTTACATCAGAAAAACCTCAAAATTGGAGTCACATTATGCTTTAATTTGCCTTTAAACAAACAAATCTGTATTGGCAAGATCCAATGTGAAATTAGGCACAATGTGCTGAATTTAATTAAGAAAGGGCACAACCTCCCCTGCTGTTATCACTGAATTTAATCTCCTCTTACCCATTTGAAAGTAAACAACACCTTTATTTGGGGGAGTTTTTCCTCTTTTCTTCATGTCACATTTTTAAGAATTCTCCATTAGCCTTTAATTAGCTTTCTCTATTACAACCAACTACTTAGTACCAGAAAACGTCCTGCCTGTCTCTTCACTGCATCACAGTGATGGAGGGTCTAGTGGAGTATCTTCCCCACTCTGATCAAGTGAGTCAGTCTCGAGCTTTGTACTACGCGCCTGGAGGCTGCCTTCACAAGACCAGACAGATCCTTTGTTTAAGTGTGCTGTACTGCTTTGAGGCTGAGCCTGACCAGACGATGACTTTAGAGAGCGTGTGTGTGCTTGTGTGTGTGTGTGTGAAGAAGGGAGTGCTGAGAGCTGTCCCTGGTGCTGAAAGGAGAGCTCATTAACAAGAAAAGGAACACACTGCAACTGTGTTTGTAAGGGATTCACATTCAAGCGTGTGAGGAAATCTGGCCTTTGGTTGAGGTAATTTTGCTTGTTTTCAGTTGCAGTGGAGAACTTCAGAGGAATATGAATACTTGAGATGAAAATCACTTGACTCGAGATATATCCCCTATGCAATAACACTAATACTAGTGTAATAGAGGACAAGAGCGACTCATTAAATCTAGTTTTTATTTCTGAGTTGTCCCTATCAAGTCTGTCTTTCTTGTGAAAACTCAGTTGAACACAGAAAGTGATACATTTCACCTTCAATGAAAATATCAATTTTACATGAATTTCAGGCACTTCCCTTTGAGTCTCACCGAAAGGAAACATAGAAAGTAGCCACCTGAATTAGCTATTGTAGCTAATAGATCATGCTAACTTTGTACTCGCCACCTCCAGATTCGGGAAACTCCGGCTAAACAATGTATATTGGGGCTGCGCTGCAAGTTTCCAAGCTCTGCATTTTAAAGGCCAATGCAAGATAATATGGCTGTGAAGCTGGACTCTAGAGACTCCAAGAGACTCCAGAGAGTTTAATTTCAGATGGTCAATAAACTGAAGCAAAACTGTACAGTATTTATTACCACCCTGCAACGGTATTAGATTTAATGGGCTCTAACATATTTTCCCCGTCACCACCTGCAGCAGGATGTGAAATGGAAATGATCCATTACTCAGTAAATACATCAACATCAGCTGTAGTATCTCACTCAAAGGCATATGGGCTGTCTGTGGCGGCAGGCGTGACTTGGACAGAAACAAGCTGCTAATAAATATGGCCAAGATAGATAAAAGAGGGGAACATGGAGGGAAACTAGCAAGAAGAGCGAAGAGGGAGGAAGAAGAGGTCGGGCTGTATGAGGTGAATACAAATGGAGGCATTACAGCAGATGAGGATCCTTAGGACTAAAAACTGTGCATATGTCCATCTGTGTGTATGTGTGTGTGTGTGTGTGTGTGTGTGTGCACCTGCATAATGTCATCTAAGTATGCAAACATACAGTGCAAACACACATAGTCAGAATGTAGCTGTCAGCTAGAAAGGAGTGAAAACAGATTTCATGGCTTTTGGTGTTTGCTGTGTCCTCTGAACTGCTCTGTAGATTGGCATGAAATCTGTCTGCTGCTCTGTCTACCTGTTGAATCATTACATTCAAGCTTGATACTTATTCTAATATAATACATCTCTTTTCAAACACGCTGGATCGAACTGCAGTACAGCATTTTTGTTTGACAAAACATTCTTAGCGCAAGGTCCACACTGCAAAATGTACAGAGCTTTCAGCCACCTTGGACCTTGTGCTAAGATATTTTCTCCCTAACGGCTGCACAAGGTCAATAATGAATCTTCAAGCATATTGTTTATTGCACATCATTTATTCGTATAATTATTTGAGTACTTTTTCAGCACATGAGTATGTGTACTCTGTGCATTTGATTTGCCTTGCAAGTGGAAACCAGATTATAGAGATACTTAAAAGAGAAATCCATGTGATTATACTGTTTTAAAACCAGAGCAGTAGTCTTCAATCACATTTTGTGGATAAGTCTGGTGAGATTCTATGTTTTTCTTGTGCCATAAAAAGACCAAAGTTAAGGTAAGTTGTTTTCAGTAGCCCTGCCCAGTACAGCTGCAGGGTGAAAAAGAGAGTACAAAGATGCAGGCCTTTGCTGAGCAGCAGTAGAGTGTGCAGCTAATGTTTCTGAAGTTCAGAGCAGGCAGCAACCACTGTGCTGAATGCTAAAGCCAATGTGGTCTGTGTCTCTTAAGATGCAGTTCTTCTACACACTGGCCACAAGATGTTTCCAAAAAAAGAAACTTACTGGTGGCGCCACAGATGCTACATGTCATGAGGCCACAGTGCTGTGTATGACTAAACTAGAACACTGCATTTACCAGTAAAATGTCTCATTTTAAAAGTCCTAACTCTGCTGTTCCTGTGTGATAGAGGTAAGGTTTTCCTTGTGTCTGTCTTTCAGCAGCATCTCTTAAAAGCTTATGAATGGATTTCTATCAAATTGGCCTGAGCAGACAGGCTTCATGCCAAAGAGCGGTTGATTAGATTTTCGGCGGTGATCTGGATCTCGGATTTCCGCCATCAGATGATAATCCTTTTTTAAGCTATAACTAAGATAAAGACTTGACTCCAAATCCTCAGGGTATGTTAGCACGGTCAAGAAATCAATTTGAATCAAAACGTAAGAGATGAGACCGATATCTCTGGGTGTAGCAGCAGGCTGGAGAACTATGCAGCCTTGGCAGTCTGTTAACTTTTCCCATGTGGGATGTGTCTGATGTTGTGTACTCCTTCAAGAACTGTAACTGTGCTTTGAAATGTTGATGATGGTGATTTCCTCTCCCAAAGCGCTCCACTCTCTTCTGTGGAGGTCTTGTAAAGAAAGCCAAAAAGGAAGAAATCCTCCTCGCTCTCTGTTATCGATTTCCCTTCCCAGAGCTGCCACAGTGTGGTGCCCACTCTGTGACACCGCTGGCTGGTTTTCCCAGCAAGTGGTTGCCATAGCAACAGGTAGCCATAGCGGCCGTCGAGGGCAGGGTGGTGGCAGTAGGGAGGGGTGGGGGTGGAGAGAGGAGGCGGGGGGTATAGAAAGCAGTGGCAGACTATTAATAGAGCTTATCAGGAGCCAGCTGCAGAAAGCTGCAGTCTCATGGCACCTCGTCAGATACGTCCTGGGCAAACACACACTGATTGTTCTGTGTGTATGTGAGTACAGAAGTGTGCATGTGACTGTATGTATTGTTGTGAATGTGTATGTGTATATGTGTATGTGCGTGTGTGTGTGTAAATGGATGTTTTCCAGATCAGAGTAGTGCAGAGTCCATTACTAAGATAGACTATAGTATTTGTTCGTATCTCTTGGGTTCACCTCATATGTTGTTGTTGTTGTTGTTGTTGTTGTTGTTGCAGTTGTTGATGTCAGGGTCAAAGGTCAAGGTAATTTTAAATAAGTCATTTGTTACAGACAATGGGGATTATTGAAATAATTGCAATTAGTAATAATGACCTAAAAGTCTCCCACTTTGTAAAACACTTTGGTTTTGTGATTTTAAAGTGGCAAAAATTAAATTAAAAATTAAAAATTAAAAAATTAAAAAATTAAAAAAAATATTTTCAGATCATTCTCTGACAAAAACTATATTACTTTTTCTAGTTATATCAGGTAATATTAGTAATTATGTTCTATTATATCTTAGTTATTGGTCATGGTTTAGCTTCTAAACTTGCCCCATGTGGTACATTTTTCACATACTTCTTACAAATAATGCCTTTATGCCTTCCTTTTCATATATCTCAGAATTCCAGTTCTTACATCAGTCACCTTGCTTAGCAGAACCCCCCCCCCGCTAACCGTCTCCTCTCTCTCTCTCTCTCTCTCTCTCCCTCTCTCTCTCTCCCCCACTGTGTAGGTATTGCCTCTATGACAGTGCCAGTGTACATTGCCGAGGCCTCTCCGCCACACCTCAGGGGTCAGCTGGTGACGGTTAACACCCTCTTCATCACCGGTGGACAGTTCACTGCCAGCCTCATTGACGGCGCCTTCAGCTACCTGCAGCGCGATGGTTGGAGGTCAGACACAGAGACACACACACACTGAACACATGCAGAAGAAGTTACAATTTAGACGATAAAAAGCAATAAATAACAAAGCGCATAAGCATCTTCTATGTCCACATAAATACACTTTTCAAAGGCTGCAAGGATTCCCAATTCCCTTTATGATCAATGGTCATATAGTCAGATATGATATTAGCGTCTTTTCTTTGGCGTCTTATCATATCAAATGGCAGAAAAAATCGGGCTGGCTCAGACCCTCTTTCCAAATGTCAACACATGCACAGGTCAGACCCTAACATTTGCGGCGCGTAAAGTATGTTTTAAACATACAGTATGCCTCCTTCTCTCTTCTTCTTTCCTCTTTTATCCGCTATCTTTGCTCTTTTCTGTATCTGTATCTGTTTGCGTCCTGTCCCGCTGTCACACTCTTGCAGGTTTACAGCCTCCAGAGTGTTTTGGATGTTGAGCTGTAAGATGCTGTAGACAAGAATAATCTTTTTTTGCAAGGAATTGCTTCAACTCCGGCTCAGGTGGAGATGGCAGAGATCGTTTAGAAGCCTCTAGATTGGTCTGATTCATACATGATAATGGCTTTTTCGGAGACAGTTATTGAGTT
Source organism: Enoplosus armatus (assembly GCF_043641665.1). Lineage (NCBI taxonomy): Eukaryota > Metazoa > Chordata > Actinopteri > Centrarchiformes > Enoplosidae > Enoplosus > Enoplosus armatus. The sequence continues at coordinate 12,798,443 of NC_092201.1, read as the reverse complement.
TAGAGCATGAGTGTTGTCTGATTGACATCTTTGCCTGCGCAGCAGAAGAAAAGCCTTATATGTCTGCATGTTCACTTGAGTAGAACTCTATGGATTTTTTTCCCCCACTCTTTGGAGTTGTATAAAATGGGGTGCTGCTTCTCCACTTCTTCTGCCTCTCGAGATAAAGCTCTCTAACATCAGTCTTTTCCTCCCTCATTCCCCTCTCTTGTACCCTCTTGTTCTTTGCCTTCCTACCACATCATTTTTTGGATTTGTAGAACGACCCTTTTACAGAATGTGTTGAACCCTGATTGTGTGCATGAGTGGATACAGAGGGGCAATTTTCCTCTCAACATAACAGTCCAGTGTATCAGTGGGCTTTTGTTTTAGTTATTCTGTCGTGATATCATTGTTTTGGTTTGCTGTGTTTGCTGATGTTTATATGTGCACTAATGCTTAGATGTTTTTACAGATTTTACAGATATAGATTTGTAGGTCATCAAGGTCACCAGGTGTAGAAAATTGAGGGAAATCTCAATTAGATTTTGTTCTCTTTAATCCTATGGACCACATATCAAAGCAATGTAAAATGCCTTAGTAGTGTGTCAACCATATACTGTAAATGTTGCACTAAATACTTGGAGTAACTGGTGTTTTGCTGTGCTTGTAACCCCACTTATTACACCACCTCATCTGTTAGGCTTGGGGTTAAAGTTAAATGCTAAATGTAAATGCTAAGGCTAATTTAAGCCAAAGAATCTGAAGAAAGCCTTGACATTTTCTCCAGTGTTTAATTTGAATGAACTAAACCACCTGATGCTTGCTAGCAAATAACTCAACATAAACTGAACGCACGGGCAACTGTTTTGCAACTTATTTCTGTAACAAATGATGAAGGAATTATAATTTGCATGGCATGAAACGCTTTCCAAAGTTGTCATTAGCCAAAAACAAACAAAAAACATCTGAATGTGTAGTTTCTGTGCTCATAATTAGATTCCTCAAACCCTCCCTCTCCAGGTACATGTTGGGTCTGTCGGTGCTTCCCGCCGTGCTCCAGTTCATCGGATTCCTGTTCCTGCCGGAGAGCCCCCGCTGGCTAATCCAGTGCGGGCTGACCCAGAAGGCCCGCCGCGTGCTTAGTCAGATCCGAGGAAACCAGAACATCGATGAGGAGTACGACAGCATCAAGAACAGCATCGACGAGGAGGACAGCGGAGGAGGAGGTAACGGGAGGAGAAGGAGGGAGGATAGGGGCAACAGAGCAGCACAGGCATTTTGTTTTGGTACAGTACCTACGCAGGCATCCATGCAGTCGGGTTGGCTGTTGTTTGTTTTATTTAATTGGATATCAGTTACCTACAGATGTTTGAGGAAGGCATGCATTAATTAATTCTGCTCTTGCCTGTGCACGGATCGGAAGGAACAGCAGATACATACAAGCCGAACATATTAGTCAATCTGATTGAACAGTCCAATCTAAGGTACCCTTTGAAGTTTTTGAGCTTTTTGTTTTTATTCTTTGCTTCACATGCAAAGCACGAGGACGCATATATACAGTATGTGTACTAGCACGTGGCGATGACACACTGACCACCGATTTTACGCTATTTGACTGATGGATAGTTGGTGTCAGTAACGTGCAAAGAAACATAACAATTAACCAGCAAAGGCATGAAAGAAGAAAACTGCAAGGAAGCAAACATGGATATAAACAATGCAGGATTAAAATATATTTAAAATTTGCTTTGTGAATGTTTTACGAGGAAAATAATGTTTGGTGTCAATACACACAATGCATTTTGGTGGGAAACAGTGTGTGTGTGTGTGTGTGTTTACAATCTTGTCAAGGCGTTTCATTAAATTAGAGCTTAGTGCTACAGGTCAAAGGTCATTCGCCATCTTTGTGCTGACTTTCTTAGGGACTGGAACAATAGATGATGACCTCTGCAGCAGAGGCATACAGTGCTGTCGGAGTCAAGGGATGATTTGAAACATGTTTGAAAAGGACTGGCTCATTCCTGGGCTCACGTAATTAACACCTCACAACTGACAGTCACAACCCTGAGCCTGGAAGGCAGCAGCCTCCTTTTCAGTCACTTTGATGTCTTCTTCAGTGAGGCTGATTAGACCAGTTCATGCTCCCCTGCTGCTGCGCGACGAAGTCCTTCCTATTGGAACTACTATAAGTCATTCAGTTGCTCTGTTGCGTTTCATGTGGAACTCCTGGGGTGATGATGGTGACCTGCCAATCACAGTGTGAGCAGTAACGTGGCGTCTTTTCTCTGGATTTTCTGTTGATGTGGTTTGAGTGTCAGAAAGCGGAGCTCTTTTGTCCGTCTGCTCATCTAATGGTGGCTTTCGGTGTGTCCAGGATGACTTCGTGGTTCTTTTGTTTATTCAGACAAACACCTGCTCCTGCCAGAAATATAAAGCAGTGAGTTTTTCATCATGCAGCATATTGTTGACGCTTTCATTTCACTTTCATTTTCAATCATTTCACTCTTCTGAGTTGAAATATTTTCACATTTCACGTTTTGACACCCACTGCTTTACACACTGAAGTTGCTGTGATCAACATCGCATCATTTCAGCTTTCAACAAGGTGAATCAGCGCTGTAAACAGAGATCTCTGGCAGAACCAAAGAGAGAGTGGAGGAGGTTAATGTGGTAGTAGATAGAAAATTTTCTTCTTCATGGTCAATTATTTTGTGAGCTGGCCTTTGCTTGACCACACGGAGGCTGCTGGTTTGATATGAGGCTTTGCCAGCGTGAGCAGACAGTATTGAACGAGGCTGTCAGAATGACGGCTGACTGAGCGGTTGGCTAGTATCACTGTTTCATAACACAATCATGAAATTTTCTTCTTTTCTTTTTTCTCAAAGGCTGTGTGTGGTCAAATCGTTACCCTACCGATAATCCCTTTTTCAATCCTTGCTCAAACCGATCCAAGAAAGCACTCTTTCAAAGACATATGCACACACACACACACACACACACACACACACACACACACACACTTGTACTTTATCATACTCTTTATCTGCCATCTGTTTATGCTCGTGTGTGTCAGAGAGAGAGAGCAAAAGTGAAATACAATTAATCCACAAAAGAGAGACATTATGCACATTCACACGCACAGAGCATATGGTGTCATAATTGCTGCAGGGATGTGAATTTGAATCCAATCATTGTGTTACTTTCACTCCTTGCAAGCTCCCTTTTTCTTTCTGGAACTCTTCTATCATATACATGAGGATTATGATATCATGATTTTGTGTTTACAGGGACAATGCACATTTCTAAACATCACTGTACATGTGCCACTGTTTGTTTCAACTGTTGACCCTTGGCCAGATGTTAAATTAACCATTACAATAACAATAATAGGCAGGCAAAAACATTGAACACAAACAGAGGATAAATATCCAGGAGGAGTAAGGCAACATGCACAGTAGGAAATGTTTGCAGGATATTGCATTTTTCTTTAGCTTTTCCAAAACCAAAAATGCAACAGCACTAGTGTGAGGAATGGAAATAAACTGATTATATTGATTGTCTATCAGCTTTAGAGTAAGCTGCAAACGTTAGCATGTATGGCTAACTAGCTACCTACAGTAGCACATATAATATCCTGTCTTATTCTTAATCTGTTTAATCTATCCTCAACATTATCGTCTGAATTATAAACATGCCTAGTGGGGGAGGTGCTAAGCCACTGCATATTAAAGAAACATTATGAAGAACAAGATTTATTCAGCATAATATTGGCATATAATTAATATTCCATATATTTCTACATCCCCATATTGTATTTTCCATCTCTCTCTCTTTTTTTTCCAAATAATAACAAGCAACTTTGGGTAGAAGAAACATCCATTTCCATTGCGTTGCTTGTGCTTTCATCCCTAATATCTAGTAAGTACAATGATGGTAGCATACAGGTTTCATTCTGTATCAGTTATTGTATTATATTATATGTGAGAGAGTTTAACAGCTTCAGATGTCAGGTATTTCTGGAATTCAGGAATTCATTCAAAACTTTTCAATTTGAATTTGGTTCTTTAACATTCAGAACTTGTTCTTTGTTACTTAATTTAGTAATTACTTCTCACCTGATACATTATACTGATAAAGAGTGCTGTTGAGTAATATCACTTGCCCGTCATAGCACACCCATAACCAACTTAATTTCCAATTATATTGGAAGAGCTACAAGCTGCAGATAGAGGATGTGGTTCCCTGATTCAGTGTATCTAACAATTTGGATGCAATATTCTAATTTCTCACTTATCTCAGTCTCAATAATGACTTCCATGCCCACACATGCGTGAACATCAAAGTGATACTCTCTTGATCTCAGGTGGTTTTATGTTGGTATAACTTCATTGTTTGTCTGAGCCTGTCTGCATCGAGCAGAGCCTGGAGAGTAACGGAGGGAAAGAGAGTGCAGATTAACAGGCAGGAGAGGACAGGTGGGCAAAAGACTGAAAGAAGAGCCAAAGAAGATGAGGATTAGGAAAGAAGAGCAGGAGGAGAGGAGAGGAGAGGATATTGGATTCATTCTGCAACTAATCAACCTTGGCAACAGAGAACACCATGTCTCTGGACGGAGTGGCATCCAAAGATCCCCAGGGTCCATGTGGTCTGCAGTGAAGAGGAGCCTCTATCACACACACACACACACACACACACATAATCACACTCTGGCATATAAAAAGTGTCCCTCTTGAGTGTGTGTCCAGCAGTTTCATTTTCATTTCTCTTATCCCATAACTGTAACTCATCCCTGCAGTCATCATCAGTTACTGTGTGTGAGCAGAGACGCAGCAGGAAGCCTCCTCACACTGCCGGCTTGTTATCTGGTAGCCAGTGCTTAACACTTTGAGTCAATGGGAAATGGGACTAATGGACCCAATGTACAGACTTTCAGGAATGTTGTTGTTTCACTTGAGTTTGTTTCAAATTTTGGCTTCTCTGTAATTCCAATTAGCACGGCAGAAAATCCAACAATGTATCTGGTTTTTCTGCAGAGACGTTGCCATTACACTGTATACGGCATACATTATACTGTATACAGTGCATCTTTCATTTGGCTTTGGTAGGATCATGATGGACCTGGAACATTGAATTGGCAGCATGCCCACGGCACACCAATTGAAAACTTACCAAATTACTCACTAACAAGCCTGTTTCTTCTTAACTGTCCATGAAATAGCTTGTGCACTCTGCAGCCATAATACAACATTTTTATGCTGCTTGGTTACCTAGAACAACATCAGATGGAATTCTGGTTGTGATCTGACTGTTGAATTCAGATTTCACTGCTTATATCCAATAAATAACCAATAAATAATCCTCAGACCTTCATGTACTTTTAATAACAGCAGATATGGAGCTCTGTTTTTTTTATAGAATCAACTTTATTAAAGACCCACCAATGCATGTAATTGGGGATCTTTTGATTCGCTGTTTGGTGTCAACAAGCGTCCAACAAAGCTTTCTTTTTATTAAAAAGCAGCTTGTTGACATGACTCCAGCTCTGTATGATATAAAAATCCTACTGAAGCAAATACTGAATTTCATCAGCAGCAAGTCAAAGATTTTTGTCCTCTCTTCAGCTTTTATTTTGAAGTCATAAATGCTGCTTGCTGTGTGGAAACATAGTAACAGGCTTCAACAAAGGTCATCCAACTTTCAGCCAGCTGGTTTTAGACCTGCAACAAGACCGCCATGTCCAGCTTACTGCGCTCATGGCCGTCTTTAACGTAAGACGTTTTCAAACTGCTTTATTTTGTCATCTCGCCCAGCAAGTCTCCGATTAATATAATGAGGTTTTTTGAAACTTTTAACTTGGTGGGGAATCAGACAGAAAGGGCAGACACTACAAGACACTATGACTTATTTGACCTTTTATAATTTACTTCCACCTTTCAACAGAACAGAATCTGCTCATGTCTC